>NW_026871846.1:0-35259 GCF_028564815.1 Eubalaena glacialis | reverse complement strand
TTCAGCAGGCTCCAGGCAACCACCTGGCCGTACACCTCAAAGACCTGCCGGACCTGTGTTCGGGCGGCCGTTAGCAAGCTCGGACGTCTAGCTCTGCCACGAAGGAAGCAGTGTGTCGCCTTTCTCTCCGCCTTACGAGCTGCCATCCGGAGGCCCAAGGTCCCTGGACGTTGTGAAGTCGCCCTTGGAAGAGACGTTCGCGATGCAGTCTTCCTCCACGGCAGGGGCCTAGGAGGCAGGAGGCCTAGGAGACCTGGAAAGCTCACTAGCGTGAAGGCCCTGCGTGGACTACGTTTTCACGGGAAATGCTGCACGCCCAAGCTTGTGCATGCAGTCCATGGGCCTCACTATGAGCCTGCCCGGCACAGTCGTGTTCCCTTTAGCACTGGCGCCTTGGCCATGCCTCCTGCAAGGACAGGCAAGCACCGTGTTGCTCTCAGGAGAGCGCCCTTTTCCTAACCACGGGGGCACTCCAGCACTGAAGACTGACAGCAGCCCTCTGCTTTCCGGCAGCTTTGAGGCTGGGGCGGCCCTTTGTTGCCGAGAATTGCCACTGTTCGCAGAGCTCCCGAATCCGAAACTTCAAAACTGCCCTAGTGCGTGTAGTTGCAGGCGAGCGAAAAGAGACCGAAGGAGCACTCTGGCACTTCCCCGGTTTCATCTCCAAGCAGGGAGTTGTGCAGTGTGTGAGGAGTCTACGGGACTTCAGGCTCCAGGAAGGTTACGTGTCCTCGCGCCGTCTCTAGGCGTAGGAGAGTTCAGGGGAAGCTCTACCTCTTCGAGACAGCATGTCATGGCTAGTCTCTGCGTGGCCTAGAGAAAGGGCGGGTAAGTAAAAGGGTACCCGGAACGGACACCAGGAAAAGAGTGTTTTCCTTGCAGCCCACGCTCTGCACTGCGTGCCCCTGGCATGGCACCGAAGGCCTGCGAGAGCTGTGTTCCGGAGGTCGCTTGAGTGCTTGGGCCAGCTAGCTAGCTGGAGCAAAAGGAGAAGGTTCCCTTTCACTCTGCTTTCAAAGCGGTGACCCGGAGGCACTCGAGAGCCTAATGCTGCGCAGTCGCCCAGAATGGGGGATCCTGTGCGCAGCGTTCCTCTATGGGGCACGGGGAGGAGGAAAAGCACACTGAGCTCCTGCCCCCACCTGCCCCAGAGTCAGTGCACAGCCCCTGCACGCCTCAATGCGTGGACGGCTAGCTGAAGGATACTTGGAACCCTGTGGAGGGCTCTAGCTTTCCCTTTGGCCATGAGGGCTCTGGGATGCCTCCTGCAGGGCGCAGGACACGGTCCCTTTCTCTAGGAACCCTCTCTCGTCGCTCCACACAGGCCTTGCAGAAGTGAAGCCCACACAGGCAGCCACACTCTTCCGCAGGAAACTTGGACGCTGCACGTAGCCTGCTCTCCAGCGGGGGAAAGAGGGCTTTCTTTGCTCACTAGGTCACCGGTATCAGAGTGGCGCCCTGCAGAGTCCAGGTAGTTTCTGACAGAGGCCAAGAGTCTCAAGCGGCACCCTGCCCGTCCCTGTTAAGACGCCGTGCCAGGGCAATTCTGCATGGGACGGGGAGACTAGCGTGACGTACTTAGTGCCTTGGGCTAGGCCTCGCCGTCCGTACGCCTTGCCAAAAGCTAGTGGGTGCTTCAGGGGAGCAGTGTGCCTTGGCCAGGCTGCTTCGAAAGGCAACTGTCTGCTTGGCGTAGGGAGACAGCAAGCAAGGGCTCCCATTCGAAAGCCCACCGAGAGGGTTGCTTCATTGCCGCCCAGCTTCAGCGCTGGCAACCACTGGCCGTACACCTCAAAGACCTGCCGGACCTGTGTTCGGGCGGCCGTTAGCAAGCTCGGACGTCTAGCTCTGCCACGAAGGAAGCAGTGTGTCGCCTTTCTCTCCGCCTTACGAGCTGCCATCCGGAGGCCCAAGGTCCCTGGACGTTGTGAAGTCGCCCTTGGAAGAGACGTTCGCGATGCAGTCTTCCTCCACGGCAGGGGCCTAGGAGGCAGGAGGCCTAGGAGACCTGGAAAGCTCACTAGCGTGAAGGCCCTGCGTGGACTACGTTTTCACGGGAAATGCTGCACGCCCAAGCTTGTGCATGCAGTCCATGGGCCTCACTATGAGCCTGCCCGGCACAGTCGTGTTCCCTTTAGCACTGGCGCCTTGGCCATGCCTCCTGCAAGGACAGGCAAGCACCGTGTTGCTCTCAGGAGAGCGCCCTTTTCCTAACCACGGGGGCACTCCAGCACTGAAGACTGACAGCAGCCCTCTGCTTTCCGGCAGCTTTGAGGCTGGGGCGGCCCTTTGTTGCCGAGAATTGCCACTGTTCGCAGAGCTCCCGAATCCGAAACTTCAAACTGCCCTAGTGCGTGTAGTTGCAGGCGAGCGAAAAGAGACCGAAGGAGCACTCTGGCACTTCCCCGGTTTCATCTCCAAGCAGGGAGTTGTGCAGTGTGTGAGGAGTCTACGGGACTTCAGGCTCCAGGAAGGTTACGTGTCCTCGCGCCGTCTCTAGGCGTAGGAGAGTTCAGGGGAAGCTCTACCTCTTCGAGACAGCATGTCATGGCTAGTCTCTGCGTGGCCTAGAGAAAGGGCGGGTAAGTAAAAGGGTACCCGGAACGGACACCAGGAAAAGAGTGTTTTCCTTGCAGCCCACGCTCTGCACTGCGTGCCCCTGGCATGGCACCGAAGGCCTGCGAGAGCTGTGTTCCGGAGGTCGCTTGAGTGCTTGGGCCAGCTAGCTAGCTGGAGCAAAAGGAGAAGGTTCCCTTTCACTCTGCTTTCAAAGCGGTGACCCGGAGGCACTCGAGAGCCTAATGCTGCGCAGTCGCCCAGAATGGGGGATCCTGTGCGCAGCGTTCCTCTATGGGGCACGGGGAGGAGGAAAAGCACACTGGAGCTCCTGCCCCCACCTGCCCCAGAGTCAGTGCACAGCCCCTGCACGCCTCAATGCGTGGACGGGCTAGCTGAAGGATACTTGGAACCCTGTGGAGGGCTCTAGCTTTCCCTTTGGCCATGAGGGCTCTGGGATGCCTCCTGCAGGGCGCAGGACACGGTCCCTTTCTCTAGGAACCCTCTCTCGTCGCTCCACACAGGCCTTGCAGAAGTGAAGCCCACACAGGCAGCCACACTCTTCCGCAGGAAACTTGGACGCTGCACGTAGCCTGCTCTCCAGCGGGGGAAAGAGGGCTTTCTTTGCTCACTAGGTCACCGGTATCAGAGTGGCGCCCTGCAGAGTCCAGGTAGTTTCTGACAGAGGCCAAGAGTCTCAAGCGGCACCCTGCCCGTCCCTGTTAAGACGCCGTGCCAGGGCAATTCTGCATGGGACGGGGAGACTAGCGTGACGTACTTAGTGCCTTGGGCTAGGCCTCGCCGTCCGTACGCCTTGCCAAAAGCTAGTGGGTGCTTCAGGGGAGCAGTGTGCCTTGGCCAGGCTGCTTCGAAAGGCAACTGTCTGCTTGGCGTAGGGAGACAGCAAGCAAGGGCTCCCATTCGAAAGCCCACCGAGAGGGTTGCTTCATTGCCGCCCAGCTTCAGCGCTGGCAACCACTGGCCGTACACCTCAAAGACCTGCCGGACCTGTGTTCGGGCGGCCGTTAGCAAGCTCGGACGTCTAGCTCTGCCACGAAGGAAGCAGTGTGTCGCCTTTCTCTCCGCCTTACGAGCTGCCATCCGGAGGCCCAAGGTCCCTGGACGTTGTGAAGTCGCCCTTGGAAGAGACGTTCGCGATGCAGTCTTCCTCCACGGCAGGGGCCTAGGAGGCAGGAGGCCTAGGAGACCTGGAAAGCTCACTAGCGTGAAGGCCCTGCGTGGACTACGTTTTCACGGGAAATGCTGCACGCCCAAGCTTGTGCATGCAGTCCATGGGCCTCACTATGAGCCTGCCCGGCACAGTCGTGTTCCCTTTAGCACTGGCGCCTTGGCCATGCCTCCTGCAAGGACAGGCAAGCACCGTGTTGCTCTCAGGAGAGCGCCCTTTTCCTAACCACGGGGGCACTCCAGCACTGAAGACTGACAGCAGCCCTCTGCTTTCCGGCAGCTTTGAGGCTGGGGCGGCCCTTTGTTGCCGAGAATTGCCACTGTTCGCAGAGCTCCCGAATCCGAAACTTCAAAACTGCCCTAGTGCGTGTAGTTGCAGGCGAGCGAAAAGAGACCGAAGGAGCACTCTGGCACTTCCCCGGTTTCATCTCCAAGCAGGGAGTTGTGCAGTGTGTGAGGAGTCTACGGGACTTCAGGCTCCAGGAAGGTTACGTGTCCTCGCGCCGTCTCTAGGCGTAGGAGAGTTCAGGGGAAGCTCTACCTCTTCGAGACAGCATGTCATGGCTAGTCTCTGCGTGGCCTAGAGAAAGGGGCGGTAAGTAAAAGGGTACCCGGAACGGACACCAGGAAAAGAGTGTTTTCCTTGCAGCCCACGCTCTGCACTGCGTGCCCCTGGCATGGCACCGAAGGCCTGCGAGAGCTGTGTTCCGGAGGTCGCTTGAGTGCTTGGGCCAGCTAGCTAGCTGGAGCAAAAGGAGAAGGTTCCCTTTCACTCTGCTTTCAAAGCGGTGACCCGGAGGCACTCGAGAGCCTAATGCTGCGCAGTCGCCCAGAATGGGGGATCCTGTGCGCAGCGTTCCTCTATGGGGCACGGGGAGGAGGAAAAGCACACTGGAGCTCCTGCCCCCACCTGCCCCAGAGTCAGTGCACAGCCCTGCACGCCTCAATGCGTGGACGGGCTAGCTGAAGGATACTTGGAACCCTGTGGAGGGCTCTAGCTTTCCCTTTGGCCATGAGGGCTCTGGGATGCCTCCTGCAGGGCGCAGGACACGGTCCCTTTCTCTAGGAACCCTCTCTCGTCGCTCCACACAGGCCTTGCAGAAGTGAAGCCCACACAGGCAGCCACACTCTTCCGCAGGAAACTTGGACGCTGCACGTAGCCTGCTCTCCAGCGGGGGAAAGAGGGCTTTCTTTGCTCACTAGGTCACCGGTATCAGAGTGGCGCCCTGCAGAGTCCAGGTAGTTTCTGACAGAGGCCAAGAGTCTCAAGCGGCACCCTGCCCGTCCCTGTTAAGACGCCGTGCCAGGGCAATTCTGCATGGGACGGGGAGACTAGCGTGACGTACTTAGTGCCTTGGGCTAGGCCTCGCCGTCCGTACGCCTTGCCAAAAGCTAGTGGGTGCTTCAGGGGAGCAGTGTGCCTTGGCCAGGCTGCTTCGAAAGGCAACTGTCTGCTTGGCGTAGGGAGACAGCAAGCAAGGGCTCCCATTCGAAAGCCCACCGAGAGGGTTGCTTCATTGCCGCCCAGCTTCAGCGCTGGCAACCACTGGCCGTACACCTCAAAGACCTGCCGGACCTGTGTTCGGGCGGCCGTTAGCAAGCTCGGACGTCTAGCTCTGCCACGAAGGAAGCAGTGTGTCGCCTTTCTCTCCGCCTTACGAGCTGCCATCCGGAGGCCCAAGGTCCCTGGACGTTGTGAAGTCGCCCTTGGAAGAGACGTTCGCGATGCAGTCTTCCTCCACGGCAGGGGCCTAGGAGGCAGGAGGCCTAGGAGACCTGGAAAGCTCACTAGCGTGAAGGCCCTGCGTGGACTACGTTTTCACGGGAAATGCTGCACGCCCAAGCTTGTGCATGCAGTCCATGGGCCTCACTATGAGCCTGCCCGGCACAGTCGTGTTCCTTTAGCACTGGCGCCTTGGCCATGCCTCCTGCAAGGACAGGCAAGCACCGTGTTGCTCTCAGGAGAGCGCCCTTTTCCTAACCACGGGGGCACTCCAGCACTGAAGACTGACAGCAGCCCTCTGCTTTCCGGCAGCTTTGAGGCTGGGGCGGCCCTTTGTTGCCGAGAATTGCCACTGTTCGCAGAGCTCCCGAATCCGAAACTTCAAAACTGCCCTAGTGCGTGTAGTTGCAGGCGAGCGAAAAGAGACCGAAGGAGCACTCTGGCACTTCCCCGGTTTCATCTCCAAGCAGGGAGTTGTGCAGTGTGTGAGGAGTCTACGGGACTTCAGGCTCCAGGAAGGTTACGTGTCCTCGCGCCGTCTCTAGGCGTAGGAGAGTTCAGGGGAAGCTCTACCTCTTCGAGACAGCATGTCATGGCTAGTCTCTGCGTGGCCTAGAGAAAGGGCGGGTAAGTAAAAGGGTACCCGGAACGGACACCAGGAAAAGAGTGTTTTCCTTGCAGCCCACGCTCTGCACTGCGTGCCCCTGGCATGGCACCGAAGGCCTGCGAGAGCTGTGTTCCGGAGGTCGCTTGAGTGCTTGGGCCAGCTAGCTAGCTGGAGCAAAAGGAGAAGGTTCCCTTTCACTCTGCTTTCAAAGCGGTGACCCGGAGGCACTCGAGAGCCTAATGCTGCGCAGTCGCCCAGAATGGGGGATCCTGTGCGCAGCGTTCCTCTATGGGGCACGGGGAGGAGGAAAAGCACACTGGAGCTCCTGCCCCCACCTGCCCCAGAGTCAGTGCACAGCCCCTGCACGCCTCAATGCGTGGACGGGCTAGCTGAAGGATACTTGGAACCCTGTGGAGGGCTCTAGCTTTCCCTTTGGCCATGAGGGCTCTGGGATGCCTCCTGCAGGGCGCAGGACACGGTCCCTTTCTCTAGGAACCCTCTCTCGTCGCTCCACACAGGCCTTGCAGAAGTGAAGCCCACACAGGCAGCCACACTCTTCCGCAGGAAACTTGGACGCTGCACGTAGCCTGCTCTCCAGCGGGGGAAAGAGGGCTTTCTTTGCTCACTAGGTCACCGGTATCAGAGTGGCGCCCTGCAGAGTCCAGGTAGTTTCTGACAGAGGCCAAGAGTCTCAAGCGGCACCCTGCCCGTCCCTGTTAAGACGCCGTGCCAGGGCAATTCTGCATGGGACGGGGAGACTAGCGTGACGTACTTAGTGCCTTGGGCTAGGCCTCGCCGTCCGTACGCCTTGCCAAAAGCTAGTGGGTGCTTCAGGGGAGCAGTGTGCCTTGGCCAGGCTGCTTCGAAAGGCAACTGTCTGCTTGGCGTAGGGAGACAGCAAGCAAGGGCTCCCATTCGAAAGCCCACCGAGAGGGTTGCTTCATTGCCGCCCAGCTTCAGCGCTGGCAACCACTGGCCGTACACCTCAAAGACCTGCCGGACCTGTGTTCGGGCGGCCGTTAGCAAGCTCGGACGTCTAGCTCTGCCACGAAGGAAGCAGTGTGTCGCCTTTCTCTCCGCCTTACGAGCTGCCATCCGGAGGCCCAAGGTCCCTGGACGTTGTGAAGTCGCCCTTGGAAGAGACGTTCGCGATGCAGTCTTCCTCCACGGCAGGGGCCTAGGAGGCAGGAGGCCTAGGAGACCTGGAAAGCTCACTAGCGTGAAGGCCCTGCGTGGACTACGTTTTCACGGGAAATGCTGCACGCCCAAGCTTGTGCATGCAGTCCATGGGCCTCACTATGAGCCTGCCCGGCACAGTCGTGTTCCCTTTAGCACTGGCGCCTTGGCCATGCCTCCTGCAAGGACAGGCAAGCACCGTGTTGCTCTCAGGAGAGCGCCCTTTTCCTAACCACGGGGGCACTCCAGCACTGAAGACTGACAGCAGCCCTCTGCTTTCCGGCAGCTTTGAGGCTGGGGCGGCCCTTTGTTGCCGAGAATTGCCACTGTTCGCAGAGCTCCCGAATCCGAAACTTCAAAACTGCCCTAGTGCGTGTAGTTGCAGGCGAGCGAAAAGAGACCGAAGGAGCACTCTGGCACTTCCCCGGTTTCATCTCCAAGCAGGGAGTTGTGCAGTGTGTGAGGAGTCTACGGGACTTCAGGCTCCAGGAAGGTTACGTGTCCTCGCGCCGTCTCTAGGCGTAGGAGAGTTCAGGGGAAGCTCTACCTCTTCGAGACAGCATGTCATGGCTAGTCTCTGCGTGGCCTAGAGAAAGGGCGGGTAAGTAAAAGGGTACCCGGAACGGACACCAGGAAAAGAGTGTTTTCCTTGCAGCCCACGCTCTGCACTGCGTGCCCCTGGCATGGCACCGAAGGCCTGCGAGAGCTGTGTTCCGGAGGTCGCTTGAGTGCTTGGGCCAGCTAGCTAGCTGGAGCAAAAGGAGAAGGTTCCCTTTCACTCTGCTTTCAAAGCGGTGACCCGGAGGCACTCGAGAGCCTAATGCTGCGCAGTCGCCCAGAATGGGGGATCCTGTGCGCAGCGTTCCTCTATGGGGCACGGGAGGAGGAAAAGCACACTGGAGCTCCTGCCCCCACCTGCCCCAGAGTCAGTGCACAGCCCCTGCACGCCTCAATGCGTGGACGGGCTAGCTGAAGGATACTTGGAACCCTGTGGAGGGCTCTAGCTTTCCCTTTGGCCATGAGGGCTCTGGGATGCCTCCTGCAGGGCGCAGGACACGGTCCCTTTCTCTAGGAACCCTCTCTCGTCGCTCCACACAGGCCTTGCAGAAGTGAAGCCCACACAGGCAGCCACACTCTTCCGCAGGAAACTTGGACGCTGCACGTAGCCTGCTCTCCAGCGGGGGAAAGAGGGCTTTCTTTGCTCACTAGGTCACCGGTATCAGAGTGGCGCCCTGCAGAGTCCAGGTAGTTTCTGACAGAGGCCAAGAGTCTCAAGCGGCACCCTGCCCGTCCCTGTTAAGACGCCGTGCCAGGGCAATTCTGCATGGGACGGGGAGACTAGCGTGACGTACTTAGTGCCTTGGGCTAGGCCTCGCCGTCCGTACGCCTTGCCAAAAGCTAGTGGGTGCTTCAGGGGAGCAGTGTGCCTTGGCCAGGCTGCTTCGAAAGGCAACTGTCTGCTTGGCGTAGGGAGACAGCAAGCAAGGGCTCCCATTCGAAAGCCCACCGAGAGGGTTGCTTCATTGCCGCCCAGCTTCAGCGCTGGCAACCACTGGCCGTACACCTCAAAGACCTGCCGGACCTGTGTTCGGGCGGCCGTTAGCAAGCTCGGACGTCTAGCTCTGCCACGAAGGAAGCAGTGTGTCGCCTTTCTCTCCGCCTTACGAGCTGCCATCCGGAGGCCCAAGGTCCCTGGACGTTGTGAAGTCGCCCTTGGAAGAGACGTTCGCGATGCAGTCTTCCTCCACGGCAGGGGCCTAGGAGGCAGGAGGCCTAGGAGACCTGGAAAGCTCACTAGCGTGAAGGCCCTGCGTGGACTACGTTTTCACGGGAAATGCTGCACGCCCAAGCTTGTGCATGCAGTCCATGGGCCTCACTATGAGCCTGCCCGGCACAGTCGTGTTCCCTTTAGCACTGGCGCCTTGGCCATGCCTCCTGCAAGGACAGGCAAGCACCGTGTTGCTCTCAGGAGAGCGCCCTTTTCCTAACCACGGGGGCACTCCAGCACTGAAGACTGACAGCAGCCCTCTGCTTTCCGGCAGCTTTGAGGCTGGGGCGGCCCTTTGTTGCCGAGAATTGCCACTGTTCGCAGAGCTCCCGAATCCGAAACTTCAAAACTGCCCTAGTGCGTGTAGTTGCAGGCGAGCGAAAAGAGACCGAAGGAGCACTCTGGCACTTCCCCGGTTTCATCTCCAAGCAGGGAGTTGTGCAGTGTGTGAGGAGTCTACGGGACTTCAGGCTCCAGGAAGGTTACGTGTCCTCGCGCCGTCTCTAGGCGTAGGAGAGTTCAGGGGAAGCTCTACCTCTTCGAGACAGCATGTCATGGCTAGTCTCTGCGTGGCCTAGAGAAAGGGCGGGTAAGTAAAAGGGTACCCGGAACGGACACCAGGAAAAGAGTGTTTTCCTTGCAGCCCACGCTCTGCACTGCGTGCCCCTGGCATGGCACCGAAGGCCTGCGAGAGCTGTGTTCCGGAGGTCGCTTGAGTGCTTGGGCCAGCTAGCTAGCTGGAGCAAAAGGAGAAGGTTCCCTTTCACTCTGCTTTCAAAGCGGTGACCCGGAGGCACTCGAGAGCCTAATGCTGCGCAGTCGCCCAGAATGGGGGATCCTGTGCGCAGCGTTCCTCTATGGGGCACGGGGAGGAGGAAAAGCACACTGGAGCTCCTGCCCCCACCTGCCCCAGAGTCAGTGCACAGCCCCTGCACGCCTCAATGCGTGGACGGGCTAGCTGAAGGATACTTGGAACCCTGTGGAGGGCTCTAGCTTTCCCTTTGGCCATGAGGGCTCTGGGATGCCTCCTGCAGGGCGCAGGACACGGTCCCTTTCTCTAGGAACCCTCTCTCGTCGCTCCACACAGGCCTTGCAGAAGTGAAGCCCACACAGGCAGCCACACTCTTCCGCAGGAAACTTGGACGCTGCACGTAGCCTGCTCTCCAGCGGGGGAAAGAGGGCTTTCTTTGCTCACTAGGTCACCGGTATCAGAGTGGCGCCCTGCAGAGTCCAGGTAGTTTCTGACAGAGGCCAAGAGTCTCAAGCGGCACCCTGCCCGTCCCTGTTAAGACGCCGTGCCAGGGCAATTCTGCATGGGACGGGGAGACTAGCGTGACGTACTTAGTGCCTTGGGCTAGGCCTCGCCGTCCGTACGCCTTGCCAAAAGCTAGTGGGTGCTTCAGGGGAGCAGTGTGCCTTGGCCAGGCTGCTTCGAAAGGCAACTGTCTGCTTGGCGTAGGGAGACAGCAAGCAAGGGCTCCCATTCGAAAGCCCACCGAGAGGGTTGCTTCATTGCCGCCCAGCTTCAGCGCTGGCAACCACTGGCCGTACACCTCAAAGACCTGCCGGACCTGTGTTCGGGCGGCCGTTAGCAAGCTCGGACGTCTAGCTCTGCCACGAAGGAAGCAGTGTGTCGCCTTTCTCTCCGCCTTACGAGCTGCCATCCGGAGGCCCAAGGTCCCTGGACGTTGTGAAGTCGCCCTTGGAAGAGACGTTCGCGATGCAGTCTTCCTCCACGGCAGGGGCCTAGGAGGCAGGAGGCCTAGGAGACCTGGAAAGCTCACTAGCGTGAAGGCCCTGCGTGGACTACGTTTTCACGGGAAATGCTGCACGCCCAAGCTTGTGCATGCAGTCCATGGGCCTCACTATGAGCCTGCCCGGCACAGTCGTGTTCCCTTTAGCACTGGCGCCTTGGCCATGCCTCCTGCAAGGACAGGCAAGCACCGTGTTGCTCTCAGGAGAGCGCCCTTTTCCTAACCACGGGGGCACTCCAGCACTGAAGACTGACAGCAGCCCTCTGCTTTCCGGCAGCTTTGAGGCTGGGGCGGCCCTTTGTTGCCGAGAATTGCCACTGTTCGCAGAGCTCCCGAATCCGAAACTTCAAAACTGCCCTAGTGCGTGTAGTTGCAGGCGAGCGAAAAGAGACCGAAGGAGCACTCTGGCACTTCCCCGGTTTCATCTCCAAGCAGGGAGTTGTGCAGTGTGTGAGGAGTCTACGGGACTTCAGGCTCCAGGAAGGTTACGTGTCCTCGCGCCGTCTCTAGGCGTAGGAGAGTTCAGGGGAAGCTCTACCTCTTCGAGACAGCATGTCATGGCTAGTCTCTGCGTGGCCTAGAGAAAGGGCGGGTAAGTAAAAGGGTACCCGGAACGGACACCAGGAAAAGAGTGTTTTCCTTGCAGCCCACGCTCTGCACTGCGTGCCCCTGGCATGGCACCGAAGGCCTGCGAGAGCTGTGTTCCGGAGGTCGCTTGAGTGCTTGGGCCAGCTAGCTAGCTGGAGCAAAAGGAGAAGGTTCCCTTTCACTCTGCTTTCAAAGCGGTGACCCGGAGGCACTCGAGAGCCTAATGCTGCGCAGTCGCCCAGAATGGGGGATCCTGTGCGCAGCGTTCCTCTATGGGGCACGGGGAGGAGGAAAAGCACACTGGAGCTCCTGCCCCCACCTGCCCCAGAGTCAGTGCACAGCCCCTGCACGCCTCAATGCGTGGACGGGCTAGCTGAAGGATACTTGGAACCCTGTGGAGGGCTCTAGCTTTCCCTTTGGCCATGAGGGCTCTGGGATGCCTCCTGCAGGGCGCAGGACACGGTCCCTTTCTCTAGGAACCCTCTCTCGTCGCTCCACACAGGCCTTGCAGAAGTGAAGCCCACACAGGCAGCCACACTCTTCCGCAGGAAACTTGGACGCTGCACGTAGCCTGCTCTCCAGCGGGGGAAAGAGGGCTTTCTTTGCTCACTAGGTCACCGGTATCAGAGTGGCGCCCTGCAGAGTCCAGGTAGTTTCTGACAGAGGCCAAGAGTCTCAAGCGGCACCCTGCCCGTCCCTGTTAAGACGCCGTGCCAGGGCAATTCTGCATGGGACGGGGAGACTAGCGTGACGTACTTAGTGCCTTGGGCTAGGCCTCGCCGTCCGTACGCCTTGCCAAAAGCTAGTGGGTGCTTCAGGGGAGCAGTGTGCCTTGGCCAGGCTGCTTCGAAAGGCAACTGTCTGCTTGGCGTAGGGAGACAGCAAGCAAGGGCTCCCATTCGAAAGCCCACCGAGAGGGTTGCTTCATTGCCGCCCAGCTTCAGCGCTGGCAACCACTGGCCGTACACCTCAAAGACCTGCCGGACCTGTGTTCGGGCGGCCGTTAGCAAGCTCGGACGTCTAGCTCTGCCACGAAGGAAGCAGTGTGTCGCCTTTCTCTCCGCCTTACGAGCTGCCATCCGGAGGCCCAAGGTCCCTGGACGTTGTGAAGTCGCCCTTGGAAGAGACGTTCGCGATGCAGTCTTCCTCCACGGCAGGGGCCTAGGAGGCAGGAGGCCTAGGAGACCTGGAAAGCTCACTAGCGTGAAGGCCCTGCGTGGACTACGTTTTCACGGGAAATGCTGCACGCCCAAGCTTGTGCATGCAGTCCATGGGCCTCACTATGAGCCTGCCCGGCACAGTCGTGTTCCCTTTAGCACTGGCGCCTTGGCCATGCCTCCTGCAAGGACAGGCAAGCACCGTGTTGCTCTCAGGAGAGCGCCCTTTTCCTAACCACGGGGGCACTCCAGCACTGAAGACTGACAGCAGCCCTCTGCTTTCCGGCAGCTTTGAGGCTGGGGCGGCCCTTTGTTGCCGAGAATTGCCACTGTTCGCAGAGCTCCCGAATCCGAAACTTCAAAACTGCCCTAGTGCGTGTAGTTGCAGGCGAGCGAAAAGAGACCGAAGGAGCACTCTGGCACTTCCCCGGTTTCATCTCCAAGCAGGGAGTTGTGCAGTGTGTGAGGAGTCTACGGGACTTCAGGCTCCAGGAAGGTTACGTGTCCTCGCGCCGTCTCTAGGCGTAGGAGAGTTCAGGGGAAGCTCTACCTCTTCGAGACAGCATGTCATGGCTAGTCTCTGCGTGGCCTAGAGAAAGGGCGGGTAAGTAAAAGGGTACCCGGAACGGACACCAGGAAAAGAGTGTTTTCCTTGCAGCCCACGCTCTGCACTGCGTGCCCCTGGCATGGCACCGAAGGCCTGCGAGAGCTGTGTTCCGGAGGTCGCTTGAGTGCTTGGGCCAGCTAGCTAGCTGGAGCAAAAGGAGAAGGTTCCCTTTCACTCTGCTTTCAAAGCGGTGACCCGGAGGCACTCGAGAGCCTAATGCTGCGCAGTCGCCCAGAATGGGGGATCCTGTGCGCAGCGTTCCTCTATGGGGCACGGGGAGGAGGAAAAGCACACTGGAGCTCCTGCCCCCACCTGCCCCAGAGTCAGTGCACAGCCCCTGCACGCCTCAATGCGTGGACGGGCTAGCTGAAGGATACTTGGAACCCTGTGGAGGGCTCTAGCTTTCCCTTTGGCCATGAGGGCTCTGGGATGCCTCCTGCAGGGCGCAGGACACGGTCCCTTTCTCTAGGAACCCTCTCTCGTCGCTCCACACAGGCCTTGCAGAAGTGAAGCCCACACAGGCAGCCACACTCTTCCGCAGGAAACTTGGACGCTGCACGTAGCCTGCTCTCCAGCGGGGGAAAGAGGGCTTTCTTTGCTCACTAGGTCACCGGTATCAGAGTGGCGCCCTGCAGAGTCCAGGTAGTTTCTGACAGAGGCCAAGAGTCTCAAGCGGCACCCTGCCCGTCCCTGTTAAGACGCCGTGCCAGGGCAATTCTGCATGGGACGGGGAGACTAGCGTGACGTACTTAGTGCCTTGGGCTAGGCCTCGCCGTCCGTACGCCTTGCCAAAAGCTAGTGGGTGCTTCAGGGGAGCAGTGTGCCTTGGCCAGGCTGCTTCGAAAGGCAACTGTCTGCTTGGCGTAGGGAGACAGCAAGCAAGGGCTCCCATTCGAAAGCCCACCGAGAGGGTTGCTTCATTGCCGCCCAGCTTCAGCGCTGGCAACCACTGGCCGTACACCTCAAAGACCTGCCGGACCTGTGTTCGGGCGGCCGTTAGCAAGCTCGGACGTCTAGCTCTGCCACGAAGGAAGCAGTGTGTCGCCTTTCTCTCCGCCTTACGAGCTGCCATCCGGAGGCCCAAGGTCCCTGGACGTTGTGAAGTCGCCCTTGGAAGAGACGTTCGCGATGCAGTCTTCCTCCACGGCAGGGGCCTAGGAGGCAGGAGGCCTAGGAGACCTGGAAAGCTCACTAGCGTGAAGGCCCTGCGTGGACTACGTTTTCACGGGAAATGCTGCACGCCCAAGCTTGTGCATGCAGTCCATGGGCCTCACTATGAGCCTGCCCGGCACAGTCGTGTTCCCTTTAGCACTGGCGCCTTGGCCATGCCTCCTGCAAGGACAGGCAAGCACCGTGTTGCTCTCAGGAGAGCGCCCTTTTCCTAACCACGGGGGCACTCCAGCACTGAAGACTGACAGCAGCCCTCTGCTTTCCGGCAGCTTTGAGGCTGGGGCGGCCCTTTGTTGCCGAGAATTGCCACTGTTCGCAGAGCTCCCGAATCCGAAACTTCAAAACTGCCCTAGTGCGTGTAGTTGCAGGCGAGCGAAAAGAGACCGAAGGAGCACTCTGGCACTTCCCCGGTTTCATCTCCAAGCAGGGAGTTGTGCAGTGTGTGAGGAGTCTACGGGACTTCAGGCTCCAGGAAGGTTACGTGTCCTCGCGCCGTCTCTAGGCGTAGGAGAGTTCAGGGGAAGCTCTACCTCTTCGAGACAGCATGTCATGGCTAGTCTCTGCGTGGCCTAGAGAAAGGGCGGGTAAGTAAAAGGGTACCCGGAACGGACACCAGGAAAAGAGTGTTTTCCTTGCAGCCCACGCTCTGCACTGCGTGCCCCTGGCATGGCACCGAAGGCCTGCGAGAGCTGTGTTCCGGAGGTCGCTTGAGTGCTTGGGCCAGCTAGCTAGCTGGAGCAAAAGGAGAAGGTTCCCTTTCACTCTGCTTTCAAAGCGGTGACCCGGAGGCACTCGAGAGCCTAATGCTGCGCAGTCGCCCAGAATGGGGGATCCTGTGCGCAGCGTTCCTCTATGGGGCACGGGGAGGAGGAAAAGCACACTGGAGCTCCTGCCCCCACCTGCCCCAGAGTCAGTGCACAGCCCCTGCACGCCTCAATGCGTGGACGGGCTAGCTGAAGGATACTTGGAACCCTGTGGAGGGCTCTAGCTTTCCCTTTGGCCATGAGGGCTCTGGGATGCCTCCTGCAGGGCGCAGGACACGGTCCCTTTCTCTAGGAACCCTCTCTCGTCGCTCCACACAGGCCTTGCAGAAGTGAAGCCCACACAGGCAGCCACACTCTTCCGCAGGAAACTTGGACGCTGCACGTAGCCTGCTCTCCAGCGGGGGAAAGAGGGCTTTCTTTGCTCACTAGGTCACCGGTATCAGAGTGGCGCCCTGCAGAGTCCAGGTAGTTTCTGACAGAGGCCAAGAGTCTCAAGCGGCACCCTGCCCGTCCCTGTTAAGACGCCGTGCCAGGGCAATTCTGCATGGGACGGGGAGACTAGCGTGACGTACTTAGTGCCTTGGGCTAGGCCTCGCCGTCCGTACGCCTTGCCAAAAGCTAGTGGGTGCTTCAGGGGAGCAGTGTGCCTTGGCCAGGCTGCTTCGAAAGGCAACTGTCTGCTTGGCGTAGGGAGACAGCAAGCAAGGGCTCCCATTCGAAAGCCCACCGAGAGGGTTGCTTCATTGCCGCCCAGCTTCAGCGCTGGCAACCACTGGCCGTACACCTCAAAGACCTGCCGGACCTGTGTTCGGGCGGCCGTTAGCAAGCTCGGACGTCTAGCTCTGCCACGAAGGAAGCAGTGTGTCGCCTTTCTCTCCGCCTTACGAGCTGCCATCCGGAGGCCCAAGGTCCCTGGACGTTGTGAAGTCGCCCTTGGAAGAGACGTTCGCGATGCAGTCTTCCTCCACGGCAGGGGCCTAGGAGGCAGGAGGCCTAGGAGACCTGGAAAGCTCACTAGCGTGAAGGCCCTGCGTGGACTACGTTTTCACGGGAAATGCTGCACGCCCAAGCTTGTGCATGCAGTCCATGGGCCTCACTATGAGCCTGCCCGGCACAGTCGTGTTCCCTTTAGCACTGGCGCCTTGGCCATGCCTCCTGCAAGGACAGGCAAGCACCGTGTTGCTCTCAGGAGAGCGCCCTTTTCCTAACCACGGGGGCACTCCAGCACTGAAGACTGACAGCAGCCCTCTGCTTTCCGGCAGCTTTGAGGCTGGGGCGGCCCTTTGTTGCCGAGAATTGCCACTGTTCGCAGAGCTCCCGAATCCGAAACTTCAAAACTGCCCTAGTGCGTGTAGTTGCAGGCGAGCGAAAAGAGACCGAAGGAGCACTCTGGCACTTCCCCGGTTTCATCTCCAAGCAGGGAGTTGTGCAGTGTGTGAGGAGTCTACGGGACTTCAGGCTCCAGGAAGGTTACGTGTCCTCGCGCCGTCTCTAGGCGTAGGAGAGTTCAGGGGAAGCTCTACCTCTTCGAGACAGCATGTCATGGCTAGTCTCTGCGTGGCCTAGAGAAAGGGCGGGTAAGTAAAAGGGTACCCGGAACGGACACCAGGAAAAGAGTGTTTTCCTTGCAGCCCACGCTCTGCACTGCGTGCCCCTGGCATGGCACCGAAGGCCTGCGAGAGCTGTGTTCCGGAGGTCGCTTGAGTGCTTGGGCCAGCTAGCTAGCTGGAGCAAAAGGAGAAGGTTCCCTTTCACTCTGCTTTCAAAGCGGTGACCCGGAGGCACTCGAGAGCCTAATGCTGCGCAGTCGCCCAGAATGGGGGATCCTGTGCGCAGCGTTCCTCTATGGGGCACGGGGAGGAGGAAAAGCACACTGGAGCTCCTGCCCCCACCTGCCCCAGAGTCAGTGCACAGCCCCTGCACGCCTCAATGCGTGGACGGGCTAGCTGAAGGATACTTGGAACCCTGTGGAGGGCTCTAGCTTTCCCTTTGGCCATGAGGGCTCTGGGATGCCTCCTGCAGGGCGCAGGACACGGTCCCTTTCTCTAGGAACCCTCTCTCGTCGCTCCACACAGGCCTTGCAGAAGTGAAGCCCACACAGGCAGCCACACTCTTCCGCAGGAAACTTGGACGCTGCACGTAGCCTGCTCTCCAGCGGGGGAAAGAGGGCTTTCTTTGCTCACTAGGTCACCGGTATCAGAGTGGCGCCCTGCAGAGTCCAGGTAGTTTCTGACAGAGGCCAAGAGTCTCAAGCGGCACCCTGCCCGTCCCTGTTAAGACGCCGTGCCAGGGCAATTCTGCATGGGACGGGGAGACTAGCGTGACGTACTTAGTGCCTTGGGCTAGGCCTCGCCGTCCGTACGCCTTGCCAAAAGCTAGTGGGTGCTTCAGGGGAGCAGTGTGCCTTGGCCAGGCTGCTTCGAAAGGCAACTGTCTGCTTGGCGTAGGGAGACAGCAAGCAAGGGCTCCCATTCGAAAGCCCACCGAGAGGGTTGCTTCATTGCCGCCCAGCTTCAGCGCTGGCAACCACTGGCCGTACACCTCAAAGACCTGCCGGACCTGTGTTCGGGCGGCCGTTAGCAAGCTCGGACGTCTAGCTCTGCCACGAAGGAAGCAGTGTGTCGCCTTTCTCTCCGCCTTACGAGCTGCCATCCGGAGGCCCAAGGTCCCTGGACGTTGTGAAGTCGCCCTTGGAAGAGACGTTCGCGATGCAGTCTTCCTCCACGGCAGGGGCCTAGGAGGCAGGAGGCCTAGGAGACCTGGAAAGCTCACTAGCGTGAAGGCCCTGCGTGGACTACGTTTTCACGGGAAATGCTGCACGCCCAAGCTTGTGCATGCAGTCCATGGGCCTCACTATGAGCCTGCCCGGCACAGTCGTGTTCCCTTTAGCACTGGCGCCTTGGCCATGCCTCCTGCAAGGACAGGCAAGCACCGTGTTGCTCTCAGGAGAGCGCCCTTTTCCTAACCACGGGGGCACTCCAGCACTGAAGACTGACAGCAGCCCTCTGCTTTCCGGCAGCTTTGAGGCTGGGGCGGCCCTTTGTTGCCGAGAATTGCCACTGTTCGCAGAGCTCCCGAATCCGAAACTTCAAAACTGCCCTAGTGCGTGTAGTTGCAGGCGAGCGAAAAGAGACCGAAGGAGCACTCTGGCACTTCCCCGGTTTCATCTCCAAGCAGGGAGTTGTGCAGTGTGTGAGGAGTCTACGGGACTTCAGGCTCCAGGAAGGTTACGTGTCCTCGCGCCGTCTCTAGGCGTAGGAGAGTTCAGGGGAAGCTCTACCTCTTCGAGACAGCATGTCATGGCTAGTCTCTGCGTGGCCTAGAGAAAGGGCGGGTAAGTAAAAGGGTACCCGGAACGGACACCAGGAAAAGAGTGTTTTCCTTGCAGCCCACGCTCTGCACTGCGTGCCCCTGGCATGGCACCGAAGGCCTGCGAGAGCTGTGTTCCGGAGGTCGCTTGAGTGCTTGGGCCAGCTAGCTAGCTGGAGCAAAAGGAGAAGGTTCCCTTTCACTCTGCTTTCAAAGCGGTGACCCGGAGGCACTCGAGAGCCTAATGCTGCGCAGTCGCCCAGAATGGGGGATCCTGTGCGCAGCGTTCCTCTATGGGGCACGGGGAGGAGGAAAAGCACACTGGAGCTCCTGCCCCCACCTGCCCCAGAGTCAGTGCACAGCCCCTGCACGCCTCAATGCGTGGACGGGCTAGCTGAAGGATACTTGGAACCCTGTGGAGGGCTCTAGCTTTCCCTTTGGCCATGAGGGCTCTGGGATGCCTCCTGCAGGGCGCAGGACACGGTCCCTTTCTCTAGGAACCCTCTCTCGTCGCTCCACACAGGCCTTGCAGAAGTGAAGCCCACACAGGCAGCCACACTCTTCCGCAGGAAACTTGGACGCTGCACGTAGCCTGCTCTCCAGCGGGGGAAAGAGGGCTTTCTTTGCTCACTAGGTCACCGGTATCAGAGTGGCGCCCTGCAGAGTCCAGGTAGTTTCTGACAGAGGCCAAGAGTCTCAAGCAGCACCCTGCCCGTCCCTGTTAAGACGCCGTGCCAGGGCAATTCTGCATGGGACGGGGAGACTAGCGTGACGTACTTAGTGCCTTGGGCTAGGCCTCGCCGTCCGTACGCCTTGCCAAAAGCTAGTGGGTGCTTCAGGGGAGCAGTGTGCCTTGGCCAGGCTGCTTCGAAAGGCAACTGTCTGCTTGGCGTAGGGAGACAGCAAGCAAGGGCTCCCATTCGAAAGCCCACCGAGAGGGTTGCTTCATTGCCGCCCAGCTTCAGCGCTGGCAACCACTGGCCGTACACCTCAAAGACCTGCCGGACCTGTGTTCGGGCGGCCGTTAGCAAGCTCGGACGTCTAGCTCTGCCACGAAGGAAGCAGTGTGTCGCCTTTCTCTCCGCCTTACGAGCTGCCATCCGGAGGCCCAAGGTCCCTGGACGTTGTGAAGTCGCCCTTGGAAGAGACGTTCGCGATGCAGTCTTCCTCCACGGCAGGGGCCTAGGAGGCAGGAGGCCTAGGAGACCTGGAAAGCTCACTAGCGTGAAGGCCCTGCGTGGACTACGTTTTCACGGGAAATGCTGCACGCCCAAGCTTGTGCATGCAGTCCATGGGCCTCACTATGAGCCTGCCCGGCACAGTCGTGTTCCCTTTAGCACTGGCGCCTTGGCCATGCCTCCTGCAAGGACAGGCAAGCACCGTGTTGCTCTCAGGAGAGCGCCCTTTTCCTAACCACGGGGGCACTCCAGCACTGAAGACTGACAGCAGCCCTCTGCTTTCCGGCAGCTTTGAGGCTGGGGCGGCCCTTTGTTGCCGAGAATTGCCACTGTTCGCAGAGCTCCCGGATCCGAAACTTCAAAACTGCCCTAGTGCGTGTAGTTGCAGGCGAGCGAAAAGAGACCGAAGGAGCACTCTGGCACTTCCCCGGTTTCATCTCCAAGCAGGGAGTTGTGCAGTGTGTGAGGAGTCTACGGGACTTCAGGCTCCAGGAAGGCTACGTGTCCTCGCGCCGTCTCTAGGCGTAGGAGAGTTCAGGGGAAGCTCTACCTCTTCGAGACAGCATGTCATGGCTAGTCTCTGCGTGGCCTAGAGAAAGGGCGGGTAAGTAAAAGGGTACCCGGAACGGACACCAGGAAAAGAGTGTTTTCCTTGCAGCCCACGCTCTGCACTGCGTGCCCCTGGCATGGCACCGAAGGCCTGCGAGAGCTGTGTTCCGGAGGTCGCTTGAGTGCTTGGGCCAGCTAGCTAGCTGGAGCAAAAGGAGAAGGTTCCCTTTCACTCTGCTTTCAAAGCGGTGACCCGGAGGCACTCGAGAGCCTAATGCTGCGCAGTCGCCCAGAATGGGGGATCCTGTGCGCAGCGTTCCTCTATGGGGCACGGGGAGGAGGAAAAGCACACTGGAGCTCCTGCCCCCACCTGCCCCAGAGTCAGTGCACAGCCCCTGCACGCCTCAATGCGTGGACGGGCTAGCTGAAGGATACTTGGAACCCTGTGGAGGGCTCTAGCTTTCCCTTTGGCCATGAGGGCTCTGGGATGCCTCCTGCAGGGCGCAGGACACGGTCCCTTTCTCTAGGAACCCTCTCTCGTCGCTCCACACAGGCCTTGCAGAAGTGAAGCCCACACAGGCAGCCACACTCTTCCGCAGGAAACTTGGACGCTGCACGTAGCCTGCTCTCCAGCGGGGGAAAGAGGGCTTTCTTTGCTCACTAGGTCACCGGTATCAGAGTGGCGCCCTGCAGAGTCCAGGTAGTTTCTGACAGAGGCCAAGAGTCTCAAGCGGCACCCTGCCCGTCCCTGTTAAGACGCCGTGCCAGGGCAATTCTGCATGGGACGGGGAGACTAGCGTGACGTACTTAGTGCCTTGGGCTAGGCCTCGCCGTCCGTACGCCTTGCCAAAAGCTAGTGGGTGCTTCAGGGGAGCAGTGTGCCTTGGCCAGGCTGCTTCGAAAGGCAACTGTCTGCTTGGCGTAGGGAGACAGCAAGCAAGGGCTCCCATTCGAAAGCCCACCGAGAGGGTTGCTTCATTGCCGCCCAGCTTCAGCGCTGGCAACCACTGGCCGTACACCTCAAAGACCTGCCGGACCTGTGTTCGGGCGGCCGTTAGCAAGCTCGGACGTCTAGCTCTGCCACGAAGGAAGCAGTGTGTCGCCTTTCTCTCCGCCTTACGAGCTGCCATCCGGAGGCCCAAGGTCCCTGGACGTTGTGAAGTCGCCCTTGGAAGAGACGTTCGCGATGCAGTCTTCCTCCACGGCAGGGGCCTAGGAGGCAGGAGGCCTAGGAGACCTGGAAAGCTCACTAGCGTGAAGGCCCTGCGTGGACTACGTTTTCACGGGAAATGCTGCACGCCCAAGCTTGTGCATGCAGTCCATGGGCCTCACTATGAGCCTGCCCGGCACAGTCGTGTTCCCTTTAGCACTGGCGCCTTGGCCATGCCTCCTGCAAGGACAGGCAAGCACCGTGTTGCTCTCAGGAGAGCGCCCTTTTCCTAACCACGGGGGCACTCCAGCACTGAAGACTGACAGCAGCCCTCTGCTTTCCGGCAGCTTTGAGGCTGGGGCGGCCCTTTGTTGCCGAGAATTGCCACTGTTCGCAGAGCTCCCGGATCCGAAACTTCAAAACTGCCCTAGTGCGTGTAGTTGCAGGCGAGCGAAAAGAGACCGAAGGAGCACTCTGGCACTTCCCCGGTTTCATCTCCAAGCAGGGAGTTGTGCAGTGTGTGAGGAGTCTACGGGACTTCAGGCTCCAGGAAGGTTACGTGTCCTCGCGCCGTCTCTAGGCGTAGGAGAGTTCAGGGGAAGCTCTACCTCTTCGAGACAGCATGTCATGGCTAGTCTCTGCGTGGCCTAGAGAAAGGGCGGGTAAGTAAAAGGGTACCCGGAACGGACACCAGGAAAAGAGTGTTTTCCTTGCAGCCCACGCTCTGCACTGCGTGCCCCTGGCATGGCACCGAAGGCCTGCGAGAGCTGTGTTCCGGAGGTCGCTTGAGTGCTTGGGCCAGCTAGCTAGCTGGAGCAAAAGGAGAAGGTTCCCTTTCACTCTGCTTTCAAAGCGGTGACCCGGAGGCACTCGAGAGCCTAATGCTGCGCAGTCGCCCAGAATGGGGGATCCTGTGCGCAGCGTTCCTCTATGGGGCACGGGGAGGAGGAAAAGCACACTGGAGCTCCTGCCCCCACCTGCCCCAGAGTCAGTGCACAGCCCCTGCACGCCTCAATGCGTGGACGGGCTAGCTGAAGGATACTTGGAACCCTGTGGAGGGCTCTAGCTTTCCCTTTGGCCATGAGGGCTCTGGGATGCCTCCTGCAGGGCGCAGGACACGGTCCCTTTCTCTAGGAACCCTCTCTCGTCGCTCCACACAGGCCTTGCAGAAGTGAAGCCCACACAGGCAGCCACACTCTTCCGCAGGAAACTTGGACGCTGCACGTAGCCTGCTCTCCAGCGGGGGAAAGAGGGCTTTCTTTGCTCACTAGGTCACCGGTATCAGAGTGGCGCCCTGCAGAGTCCAGGTAGTTTCTGACAGAGGCCAAGAGTCTCAAGCGGCACCCTGCCCGTCCCTGTTAAGACGCCGTGCCAGGGCAATTCTGCATGGGACGGGGAGACTAGCGTGACGTACTTAGTGCCTTGGGCTAGGCCTCGCCGTCCGTACGCCTTGCCAAAAGCTAGTGGGTGCTTCAGGGGAGCAGTGTGCCTTGGCCAGGCTGCTTCGAAAGGCAACTGTCTGCTTGGCGTAGGGAGACAGCAAGCAAGGGCTCCCATTCGAAAGCCCACCGAGAGGGTTGCTTCATTGCCGCCCAGCTTCAGCGCTGGCAACCACTGGCCGTACACCTCAAAGACCTGCCGGACCTGTGTTCGGGCGGCCGTTAGCAAGCTCGGACGTCTAGCTCTGCCACGAAGGAAGCAGTGTGTCGCCTTTCTCTCCGCCTTACGAGCTGCCATCCGGAGGCCCAAGGTCCCTGGACGTTGTGAAGTCGCCCTTGGAAGAGACGTTCGCGATGCAGTCTTCCTCCACGGCAGGGGCCTAGGAGGCAGGAGGCCTAGGAGACCTGGAAAGCTCACTAGCGTGAAGGCCCTGCGTGGACTACGTTTTCACGGGAAATGCTGCACGCCCAAGCTTGTGCATGCAGTCCATGGGCCTCACTATGAGCCTGCCCGGCACAGTCGTGTTCCCTTTAGCACTGGCGCCTTGGCCATGCCTCCTGCAAGGACAGGCAAGCACCGTGTTGCTCTCAGGAGAGCGCCCTTTTCCTAACCACGGGGGCACTCCAGCACTGAAGACTGACAGCAGCCCTCTGCTTTCCGGCAGCTTTGAGGCTGGGGCGGCCCTTTGTTGCCGAGAATTGCCACTGTTCGCAGAGCTCCCGAATCCGAAACTTCAAAACTGCCCTAGTGCGTGTAGTTGCAGGCGAGCGAAAAGAGACCGAAGGAGCACTCTGGCACTTCCCCGGTTTCATCTCCAAGCAGGGAGTTGTGCAGTGTGTGAGGAGTCTACGGGACTTCAGGCTCCAGGAAGGTTACGTGTCCTCGCGCCGTCTCTAGGCGTAGGAGAGTTCAGGGGAAGCTCTACCTCTTCGAGACAGCATGTCATGGCTAGTCTCTGCGTGGCCTAGAGAAAGGGCGGGTAAGTAAAAGGGTACCCGGAACGGACACCAGGAAAAGAGTGTTTTCCTTGCAGCCCACGCTCTGCACTGCGTGCCCCTGGCATGGCACCGAAGGCCTGCGAGAGCTGTGTTCCGGAGGTCGCTTGAGTGCTTGGGCCAGCTAGCTAGCTGGAGCAAAAGGAGAAGGTTCCCTTTCACTCTGCTTTCAAAGCGGTGACCCGGAGGCACTCGAGAGCCTAATGCTGCGCAGTCGCCCAGAATGGGGGATCCTGTGCGCAGCGTTCCTCTATGGGGCACGGGGAGGAGGAAAAGCACACTGGAGCTCCTGCCCCCACCTGCCCCAGAGTCAGTGCACAGCCCCTGCACGCCTCAATGCGTGGACGGGCTAGCTGAAGGATACTTGGAACCCTGTGGAGGGCTCTAGCTTTCCCTTTGGCCATGAGGGCTCTGGGATGCCTCCTGCAGGGCGCAGGACACGGTCCCTTTCTCTAGGAACCCTCTCTCGTCGCTCCACACAGGCCTTGCAGAAGTGAAGCCCACACAGGCAGCCACACTCTTCCGCAGGAAACTTGGACGCTGCACGTAGCCTGCTCTCCAGCGGGGGAAAGAGGGCTTTCTTTGCTCACTAGGTCACCGGTATCAGAGTGGCGCCCTGCAGAGTCCAGGTAGTTTCTGACAGAGGCCAAGAGTCTCAAGCGGCACCCTGCCCGTCCCTGTTAAGACGCCGTGCCAGGGCAATTCTGCATGGGACGGGGAGACTAGCGTGACGTACTTAGTGCCTTGGGCTAGGCCTCGCCGTCCGTACGCCTTGCCAAAAGCTAGTGGGTGCTTCAGGGGAGCAGTGTGCCTTGGCCAGGCTGCTTCGAAAGGCAACTGTCTGCTTGGCGTAGGGAGACAGCAAGCAAGGGCTCCCATTCGAAAGCCCACCGAGAGGGTTGCTTCATTGCCGCCCAGCTTCAGCGCTGGCAACCACTGGCCGTACACCTCAAAGACCTGCCGGACCTGTGTTCGGGCGGCCGTTAGCAAGCTCGGACGTCTAGCTCTGCCACGAAGGAAGCAGTGTGTCGCCTTTCTCTCCGCCTTACGAGCTGCCATCCGGAGGCCCAAGGTCCCTGGACGTTGTGAAGTCGCCCTTGGAAGAGACGTTCGCGATGCAGTCTTCCTCCACGGCAGGGGCCTAGGAGGCAGGAGGCCTAGGAGACCTGGAAAGCTCACTAGCGTGAAGGCCCTGCGTGGACTACGTTTTCACGGGAAATGCTGCACGCCCAAGCTTGTGCATGCAGTCCATGGGCCTCACTATGAGCCTGCCCGGCACAGTCGTGTTCCCTTTAGCACTGGCGCCTTGGCCATGCCTCCTGCAAGGACAGGCAAGCACCGTGTTGCTCTCAGGAGAGCGCCCTTTTCCTAACCACGGGGGCACTCCAGCACTGAAGACTGACAGCAGCCCTCTGCTTTCCGGCAGCTTTGAGGCTGGGGCGGCCCTTTGTTGCCGAGAATTGCCACTGTTCGCAGAGCTCCCGAATCCGAAACTTCAAAACTGCCCTAGTGCGTGTAGTTGCAGGCGAGCGAAAAGAGACCGAAGGAGCACTCTGGCACTTCCCCGGTTTCATCTCCAAGCAGGGAGTTGTGCAGTGTGTGAGGAGTCTACGGGACTTCAGGCTCCAGGAAGGTTACGTGTCCTCGCGCCGTCTCTAGGCGTAGGAGAGTTCAGGGGAAGCTCTACCTCTTCGAGACAGCATGTCATGGCTAGTCTCTGCGTGGCCTAGAGAAAGGGCGGGTAAGTAAAAGGGTACCCGGAACGGACACCAGGAAAAGAGTGTTTTCCTTGCAGCCCACGCTCTGCACTGCGTGCCCCTGGCATGGCACCGAAGGCCTGCGAGAGCTGTGTTCCGGAGGTCGCTTGAGTGCTTGGGCCAGCTAGCTAGCTGGAGCAAAAGGAGAAGGTTCCCTTTCACTCTGCTTTCAAAGCGGTGACCCGGAGGCACTCGAGAGCCTAATGCTGCGCAGTCGCCCAGAATGGGGGATCCTGTGCGCAGCGTTCCTCTATGGGGCACGGGGAGGAGGAAAAGCACACTGGAGCTCCTGCCCCCACCTGCCCCAGAGTCAGTGCACAGCCCCTGCACGCCTCAATGCGTGGACGGGCTAGCTGAAGGATACTTGGAACCCTGTGGAGGGCTCTAGCTTTCCCTTTGGCCATGAGGGCTCTGGGATGCCTCCTGCAGGGCGCAGGACACGGTCCCTTTCTCTAGGAACCCTCTCTCGTCGCTCCACACAGGCCTTGCAGAAGTGAAGCCCACACAGGCAGCCACACTCTTCCGCAGGAAACTTGGACGCTGCACGTAGCCTGCTCTCCAGCGGGGGAAAGAGGGCTTTCTTTGCTCACTAGGTCACCGGTATCAGAGTGGCGCCCTGCAGAGTCCAGGTAGTTTCTGACAGAGGCCAAGAGTCTCAAGCGGCACCCTGCCCGTCCCTGTTAAGACGCCGTGCCAGGGCAATTCTGCATGGGACGGGGAGACTAGCGTGACGTACTTAGTGCCTTGGGCTAGGCCTCGCCGTCCGTACGCCTTGCCAAAAGCTAGTGGGTGCTTCAGGGGAGCAGTGTGCCTTGGCCAGGCTGCTTCGAAAGGCAACTGTCTGCTTGGCGTAGGGAGACAGCAAGCAAGGGCTCCCATTCGAAAGCCCACCGAGAGGGTTGCTTCATTGCCGCCCAGCTTCAGCGCTGGCAACCACTGGCCGTACACCTCAAAGACCTGCCGGACCTGTGTTCGGGCGGCCGTTAGCAAGCTCGGACGTCTAGCTCTGCCACGAAGGAAGCAGTGTGTCGCCTTTCTCTCCGCCTTACGAGCTGCCATCCGGAGGCCCAAGGTCCCTGGACGTTGTGAAGTCGCCCTTGGAAGAGACGTTCGCGATGCAGTCTTCCTCCACGGCAGGGGCCTAGGAGGCAGGAGGCCTAGGAGACCTGGAAAGCTCACTAGCGTGAAGGCCCTGCGTGGACTACGTTTTCACGGGAAATGCTGCACGCCCAAGCTTGTGCATGCAGTCCATGGGCCTCACTATGAGCCTGCCCGGCACAGTCGTGTTCCCTTTAGCACTGGCGCCTTGGCCATGCCTCCTGCAAGGACAGGCAAGCACCGTGTTGCTCTCAGGAGAGCGCCCTTTTCCTAACCACGGGGGCACTCCAGCACTGAAGACTGACAGCAGCCCTCTGCTTTCCGGCAGCTTTGAGGCTGGGGCGGCCCTTTGTTGCCGAGAATTGCCACTGTTCGCAGAGCTCCCGAATCCGAAACTTCAAAACTGCCCTAGTGCGTGTAGTTGCAGGCGAGCGAAAAGAGACCGAAGGAGCACTCTGGCACTTCCCCGGTTTCATCTCCAAGCAGGGAGTTGTGCAGTGTGTGAGGAGTCTACGGGACTTCAGGCTCCAGGAAGGTTACGTGTCCTCGCGCCGTCTCTAGGCGTAGGAGAGTTCAGGGGAAGCTCTACCTCTTCGAGACAGCATGTCATGGCTAGTCTCTGCGTGGCCTAGAGAAAGGGCGGGTAAGTAAAAGGGTACCCGGAACGGACACCAGGAAAAGAGTGTTTTCCTTGCAGCCCACGCTCTGCACTGCGTGCCCCTGGCATGGCACCGAAGGCCTGCGAGAGCTGTGTTCCGGAGGTCGCTTGAGTGCTTGGGCCAGCTAGCTAGCTGGAGCAAAAGGAGAAGGTTCCCTTTCACTCTGCTTTCAAAGCGGTGACCCGGAGGCACTCGAGAGCCTAATGCTGCGCAGTCGCCCAGAATGGGGGATCCTGTGCGCAGCGTTCCTCTATGGGGCACGGGGAGGAGGAAAAGCACACTGGAGCTCCTGCCCCCACCTGCCCCAGAGTCAGTGCACAGCCCCTGCACGCCTCAATGCGTGGACGGGCTAGCTGAAGGATACTTGGAACCCTGTGGAGGGCTCTAGCTTTCCCTTTGGCCATGAGGGCTCTGGGATGCCTCCTGCAGGGCGCAGGACACGGTCCCTTTCTCTAGGAACCCTCTCTCGTCGCTCCACACAGGCCTTGCAGAAGTGAAGCCCACACAGGCAGCCACACTCTTCCGCAGGAAACTTGGACGCTGCACGTAGCCTGCTCTCCAGCGGGGGAAAGAGGGCTTTCTTTGCTCACTAGGTCACCGGTATCAGAGTGGCGCCCTGCAGAGTCCAGGTAGTTTCTGACAGAGGCCAAGAGTCTCAAGCGGCACCCTGCCCGTCCCTGTTAAGACGCCGTGCCAGGGCAATTCTGCATGGGACGGGGAGACTAGCGTGACGTACTTAGTGCCTTGGGCTAGGCCTCGCCGTCCGTACGCCTTGCCAAAAGCTAGTGGGTGCTTCAGGGGAGCAGTGTGCCTTGGCCAGGCTGCTTCGAAAGGCAACTGTCTGCTTGGCGTAGGGAGACAGCAAGCAAGGGCTCCCATTCGAAAGCCCACCGAGAGGGTTGCTTCATTGCCGCCCAGCTTCAGCGCTGGCAACCACTGGCCGTACACCTCAAAGACCTGCCGGACCTGTGTTCGGGCGGCCGTTAGCAAGCTCGGACGTCTAGCTCTGCCACGAAGGAAGCAGTGTGTCGCCTTTCTCTCCGCCTTACGAGCTGCCATCC
Source organism: Eubalaena glacialis (assembly GCF_028564815.1). NCBI lineage: Eukaryota > Metazoa > Chordata > Mammalia > Artiodactyla > Balaenidae > Eubalaena > Eubalaena glacialis. The sequence continues at coordinate 7,005 of NW_026871846.1, read as the reverse complement.
GGAGGCCCAAGGTCCCTGGACGTTGTGAAGTCGCCCTTGGAAGAGACGTTCGCGATGCAGTCTTCCTCCACGGCAGGGGCCTAGGAGGCAGGAGGCCTAGGAGACCTGGAAAGCTCACTAGCGTGAAGGCCCTGCGTGGACTACGTTTTCACGGGAAATGCTGCACGCCCAAGCTTGTGCATGCAGTCCATGGGCCTCACTATGAGCCTGCCCGGCACAGTCGTGTTCCCTTTAGCACTGGCGCCTTGGCCATGCCTCCTGCAAGGACAGGCAAGCACCGTGTTGCTCTCAGGAGAGCGCCCTTTTCCTAACCACGGGGGCACTCCAGCACTGAAGACTGACAGCAGCCCTCTGCTTTCCGGCAGCTTTGAGGCTGGGGCGGCCCTTTGTTGCCGAGAATTGCCACTGTTCGCAGAGCTCCCGAATCCGAAACTTCAAAACTGCCCTAGTGCGTGTAGTTGCAGGCGAGCGAAAAGAGACCGAAGGAGCACTCTGGCACTTCCCCGGTTTCATCTCCAAGCAGGGAGTTGTGCAGTGTGTGAGGAGTCTACGGGACTTCAGGCTCCAGGAAGGTTACGTGTCCTCGCGCCGTCTCTAGGCGTAGGAGAGTTCAGGGGAAGCTCTACCTCTTCGAGACAGCATGTCATGGCTAGTCTCTGCGTGGCCTAGAGAAAGGGCGGGTAAGTAAAAGGGTACCCGGAACGGACACCAGGAAAAGAGTGTTTTCCTTGCAGCCCACGCTCTGCACTGCGTGCCCCTGGCATGGCACCGAAGGCCTGCGAGAGCTGTGTTCCGGAGGTCGCTTGAGTGCTTGGGCCAGCTAGCTAGCTGGAGCAAAAGGAGAAGGTTCCCTTTCACTCTGCTTTCAAAGCGGTGACCCGGAGGCACTCGAGAGCCTAATGCTGCGCAGTCGCCCAGAATGGGGGATCCTGTGCGCAGCGTTCCTCTATGGGGCACGGGGAGGAGGAAAAGCACACTGGAGCTCCTGCCCCCACCTGCCCCAGAGTCAGTGCACAGCCCCTGCACGCCTCAATGCGTGGACGGGCTAGCTGAAGGATACTTGGAACCCTGTGGAGGGCTCTAGCTTTCCCTTTGGCCATGAGGGCTCTGGGATGCCTCCTGCAGGGCGCAGGACACGGTCCCTTTCTCTAGGAACCCTCTCTCGTCGCTCCACACAGGCCTTGCAGAAGTGAAGCCCACACAGGCAGCCACACTCTTCCGCAGGAAACTTGGACGCTGCACGTAGCCTGCTCTCCAGCGGGGGAAAGAGGGCTTTCTTTGCTCACTAGGTCACCGGTATCAGAGTGGCGCCCTGCAGAGTCCAGGTAGTTTCTGACAGAGGCCAAGAGTCTCAAGCGGCACCCTGCCCGTCCCTGTTAAGACGCCGTGCCAGGGCAATTCTGCATGGGACGGGGAGACTAGCGTGACGTACTTAGTGCCTTGGGCTAGGCCTCGCCGTCCGTACGCCTTGCCAAAAGCTAGTGGGTGCTTCAGGGGAGCAGTGTGCCTTGGCCAGGCTGCTTCGAAAGGCAACTGTCTGCTTGGCGTAGGGAGACAGCAAGCAAGGGCTCCCATTCGAAAGCCCACCGAGAGGGTTGCTTCATTGCCGCCCAGCTTCAGCGCTGGCAACCACTGGCCGTACACCTCAAAGACCTGCCGGACCTGTGTTCGGGCGGCCGTTAGCAAGCTCGGACGTCTAGCTCTGCCACGAAGGAAGCAGTGTGTCGCCTTTCTCTCCGCCTTACGAGCTGCCATCCGGAGGCCCAAGGTCCCTGGACGTTGTGAAGTCGCCCTTGGAAGAGACGTTCGCGATGCAGTCTTCCTCCACGGCAGGGGCCTAGGAGGCAGGAGGCCTAGGAGACCTGGAAAGCTCACTAGCGTGAAGGCCCTGCGTGGACTACGTTTTCACGGGAAATGCTGCACGCCCAAGCTTGTGCATGCAGTCCATGGGCCTCACTATGAGCCTGCCCGGCACAGTCGTGTTCCCTTTAGCACTGGCGCCTTGGCCATGCCTCCTGCAAGGACAGGCAAGCACCGTGTTGCTCTCAGGAGAGCGCCCTTTTCCTAACCACGGGGGCACTCCAGCACTGAAGACTGACAGCAGCCCTCTGCTTTCCGGCAGCTTTGAGGCTGGGGCGGCCCTTTGTTGCCGAGAATTGCCACTGTTCGCAGAGCTCCCGAATCCGAAACTTCAAAACTGCCCTAGTGCGTGTAGTTGCAGGCGAGCGAAAAGAGACCGAAGGAGCACTCTGGCACTTCCCCGGTTTCATCTCCAAGCAGGGAGTTGTGCAGTGTGTGAGGAGTCTACGGGACTTCAGGCTCCAGGAAGGTTACGTGTCCTCGCGCCGTCTCTAGGCGTAGGAGAGTTCAGGGGAAGCTCTACCTCTTCGAGACAGCATGTCATGGCTAGTCTCTGCGTGGCCTAGAGAAAGGGCGGGTAAGTAAAAGGGTACCCGGAACGGACACCAGGAAAAGAGTGTTTTCCTTGCAGCCCACGCTCTGCACTGCGTGCCCCTGGCATGGCACCGAAGGCCTGCGAGAGCTGTGTTCCGGAGGTCGCTTGAGTGCTTGGGCCAGCTAGCTAGCTGGAGCAAAAGGAGAAGGTTCCCTTTCACTCTGCTTTCAAAGCGGTGACCCGGAGGCACTCGAGAGCCTAATGCTGCGCAGTCGCCCAGAATGGGGGATCCTGTGCGCAGCGTTCCTCTATGGGGCACGGGGAGGAGGAAAAGCACACTGGAGCTCCTGCCCCCACCTGCCCCAGAGTCAGTGCACAGCCCCTGCACGCCTCAATGCGTGGACGGGCTAGCTGAAGGATACTTGGAACCCTGTGGAGGGCTCTAGCTTTCCTTTGGCCATGAGGGCTCTGGGATGCCTCCTGCAGGGCGCAGGACACGGTCCCTTTCTCTAGGAACCCTCTCTCGTCGCTCCACACAGGCCTTGCAGAAGTGAAGCCCACACAGGCAGCCACACTCTTCCGCAGGAAACTTGGACGCTGCACGTAGCCTGCTCTCCAGCGGGGGAAAGAGGGCTTTCTTTGCTCACTAGGTCACCGGTATCAGAGTGGCGCCCTGCAGAGTCCAGGTAGTTTCTGACAGAGGCCAAGAGTCTCAAGCGGCACCCTGCCCGTCCCTGTTAAGACGCCGTGCCAGGGCAATTCTGCATGGGACGGGGAGACTAGCGTGACGTACTTAGTGCCTTGGGCTAGGCCTCGCCGTCCGTACGCCTTGCCAAAAGCTAGTGGGTGCTTCAGGGGAGCAGTGTGCCTTGGCCAGGCTGCTTCGAAAGGCAACTGTCTGCTTGGCGTAGGGAGACAGCAAGCAAGGGCTCCCATTCGAAAGCCCACCGAGAGGGTTGCTTCATTGCCGCCCAGCTTCAGCGCTGGCAACCACTGGCCGTACACCTCAAAGACCTGCCGGACCTGTGTTCGGGCGGCCGTTAGCAAGCTCGGACGTCTAGCTCTGCCACGAAGGAAGCAGTGTGTCGCCTTTCTCTCCGCCTTACGAGCTGCCATCCGGAGGCCCAAGGTCCCTGGACGTTGTGAAGTCGCCCTTGGAAGAGACGTTCGCGATGCAGTCTTCCTCCACGGCAGGGGCCTAGGAGGCAGGAGGCCTAGGAGACCTGGAAAGCTCACTAGCGTGAAGGCCCTGCGTGGACTACGTTTTCACGGGAAATGCTGCACGCCCAAGCTTGTGCATGCAGTCCATGGGCCTCACTATGAGCCTGCCCGGCACAGTCGTGTTCCCTTTAGCACTGGCGCCTTGGCCATGCCTCCTGCAAGGACAGGCAAGCACCGTGTTGCTCTCAGGAGAGCGCCCTTTTCCTAACCACGGGGGCACTCCAGCACTGAAGACTGACAGCAGCCCTCTGCTTTCCGGCAGCTTTGAGGCTGGGGCGGCCCTTTGTTGCCGAGAATTGCCACTGTTCGCAGAGCTCCCGAATCCGAAACTTCAAAACTGCCCTAGTGCGTGTAGTTGCAGGCGAGCGAAAAGAGACCGAAGGAGCACTCTGGCACTTCCCCGGTTTCATCTCCAAGCAGGGAGTTGTGCAGTGTGTGAGGAGTCTACGGGACTTCAGGCTCCAGGAAGGTTACGTGTCCTCGCGCCGTCTCTAGGCGTAGGAGAGTTCAGGGGAAGCTCTACCTCTTCGAGACAGCATGTCATGGCTAGTCTCTGCGTGGCCTAGAGAAAGGGCGGGTAAGTAAAAGGGTACCCGGAACGGACACCAGGAAAAGAGTGTTTTCCTTGCAGCCCACGCTCTGCACTGCGTGCCCCTGGCATGGCACCGAAGGCCTGCGAGAGCTGTGTTCCGGAGGTCGCTTGAGTGCTTGGGCCAGCTAGCTAGCTGGAGCAAAAGGAGAAGGTTCCCTTTCACTCTGCTTTCAAAGCGGTGACCCGGAGGCACTCGAGAGCCTAATGCTGCGCAGTCGCCCAGAATGGGGGATCCTGTGCGCAGCGTTCCTCTATGGGGCACGGGGAGGAGGAAAAGCACACTGGAGCTCCTGCCCCCACCTGCCCCAGAGTCAGTGCACAGCCCCTGCACGCCTCAATGCGTGGACGGGCTAGCTGAAGGATACTTGGAACCCTGTGGAGGGCTCTAGCTTTCCCTTTGGCCATGAGGGCTCTGGGATGCCTCCTGCAGGGCGCAGGACACGGTCCCTTTCTCTAGGAACCCTCTCTCGTCGCTCCACACAGGCCTTGCAGAAGTGAAGCCCACACAGGCAGCCACACTCTTCCGCAGGAAACTTGGACGCTGCACGTAGCCTGCTCTCCAGCGGGGGAAAGAGGGCTTTCTTTGCTCACTAGGTCACCGGTATCAGAGTGGCGCCCTGCAGAGTCCAGGTAGTTTCTGACAGAGGCCAAGAGTCTCAAGCGGCACCCTGCCCGTCCCTGTTAAGACGCCGTGCCAGGGCAATTCTGCATGGGACGGGGAGACTAGCGTGACGTACTTAGTGCCTTGGGCTAGGCCTCGCCGTCCGTACGCCTTGCCAAAAGCTAGTGGGTGCTTCAGGGGAGCAGTGTGCCTTGGCCAGGCTGCTTCGAAAGGCAACTGTCTGCTTGGCGTAGGGAGACAGCAAGCAAGGGCTCCCATTCGAAAGCCCACCGAGAGGGTTGCTTCATTGCCGCCCAGCTTCAGCGCTGGCAACCACTGGCCGTACACCTCAAAGACCTGCCGGACCTGTGTTCGGGCGGCCGTTAGCAAGCTCGGACGTCTAGCTCTGCCACGAAGGAAGCAGTGTGTCGCCTTTCTCTCCGCCTTACGAGCTGCCATCCGGAGGCCCAAGGTCCCTGGACGTTGTGAAGTCGCCCTTGGAAGAGACGTTCGCGATGCAGTCTTCCTCCACGGCAGGGGCCTAGGAGGCAGGAGGCCTAGGAGACCTGGAAAGCTCACTAGCGTGAAGGCCCTGCGTGGACTACGTTTTCACGGGAAATGCTGCACGCCCAAGCTTGTGCATGCAGTCCATGGGCCTCACTATGAGCCTGCCCGGCACAGTCGTGTTCCCTTTAGCACTGGCGCCTTGGCCATGCCTCCTGCAAGGACAGGCAAGCACCGTGTTGCTCTCAGGAGAGCGCCCTTTTCCTAACCACGGGGGCACTCCAGCACTGAAGACTGACAGCAGCCCTCTGCTTTCCGGCAGCTTTGAGGCTGGGGCGGCCCTTTGTTGCCGAGAATTGCCACTGTTCGCAGAGCTCCCGAATCCGAAACTTCAAAACTGCCCTAGTGCGTGTAGTTGCAGGCGAGCGAAAGAGACCGAAGGAGCACTCTGGCACTTCCCCGGTTTCATCTCCAAGCAGGGAGTTGTGCAGTGTGTGAGGAGTCTACGGGACTTCAGGCTCCAGGAAGGTTACGTGTCCTCGCGCCGTCTCTAGGCGTAGGAGAGTTCAGGGGAAGCTCTACCTCTTCGAGACAGCATGTCATGGCTAGTCTCTGCGTGGCCTAGAGAAAGGGCGGGTAAGTAAAAGGGTACCCGGAACGGACACCAGGAAAAGAGTGTTTTCCTTGCAGCCCACGCTCTGCACTGCGTGCCCCTGGCATGGCACCGAAGGCCTGCGAGAGCTGTGTTCCGGAGGTCGCTTGAGTGCTTGGGCCAGCTAGCTAGCTGGAGCAAAAGGAGAAGGTTCCCTTTCACTCTGCTTTCAAAGCGGTGACCCGGAGGCACTCGAGAGCCTAATGCTGCGCAGTCGCCCAGAATGGGGGATCCTGTGCGCAGCGTTCCTCTATGGGGCACGGGGAGGAGGAAAAGCACACTGGAGCTCCTGCCCCCACCTGCCCCAGAGTCAGTGCACAGCCCCTGCACGCCTCAATGCGTGGACGGGCTAGCTGAAGGATACTTGGAACCCTGTGGAGGGCTCTAGCTTTCCCTTTGGCCATGAGGGCTCTGGGATGCCTCCTGCAGGGCGCAGGACACGGTCCCTTTCTCTAGGAACCCTCTCTCGTCGCTCCACACAGGCCTTGCAGAAGTGAAGCCCACACAGGCAGCCACACTCTTCCGCAGGAAACTTGGACGCTGCACGTAGCCTGCTCTCCAGCGGGGGAAAGAGGGCTTTCTTTGCTCACTAGGTCACCGGTATCAGAGTGGCGCCCTGCAGAGTCCAGGTAGTTTCTGACAGAGGCCAAGAGTCTCAAGCGGCACCCTGCCCGTCCCTGTTAAGACGCCGTGCCAGGGCAATTCTGCATGGGACGGGGAGACTAGCGTGACGTACTTAGTGCCTTGGGCTAGGCCTCGCCGTCCGTACGCCTTGCCAAAAGCTAGTGGGTGCTTCAGGGGAGCAGTGTGCCTTGGCCAGGCTGCTTCGAAAGGCAACTGTCTGCTTGGCGTAGGGAGACAGCAAGCAAGGGCTCCCATTCGAAAGCCCACCGAGAGGGTTGCTTCATTGCCGCCCAGCTTCAGCGCTGGCAACCACTGGCCGTACACCTCAAAGACCTGCCGGACCTGTGTTCGGGCGGCCGTTAGCAAGCTCGGACGTCTAGCTCTGCCACGAAGGAAGCAGTGTGTCGCCTTTCTCT
>NW_026871845.1:5000-105000 GCF_028564815.1 Eubalaena glacialis | reverse complement strand
GTACGGCGTAGGTTATGGGTTAGGGTTAGGGTTAGGGTTAGGGTTAGTTTTAGGGTTAGGGATTGGTTTAGGGTACGGGTTAGGATTAGCGTACGTGTTAGTGTTAGGGTTTGGGTTAGGGTTAGGGTACGCATTAGGGTTAGGGTGTGGGTTAGGGTTAGGGTACACGTTAGGATTAGGGTATTTATTAAACCTATCCCACTCTCTAGATACCACTTAGCACGTAAAGGAATATTATTTAGGGTCCAGCCATGGAGAAGATTTTCCTTACTAGGATAAGATAAAGAATAAACACATTATAAAAAAATCACATTAGGATTTTCTTTTTAACCTGTTCCTTAAAACACTAGTGCTTAGGAAATCTAATGGAGGCAAAAGCAGTCAAGGGTAGTTTAGGGTTAGGGTTAGGGTTAGGGTTAGTGTTAGGGTTAGGGTACGGCTTAGGGTATGGGATAGGGTATGGGTGAGGGTACGGCATAGGGTACGGTTTAGGTTTAGGGTTAGTGTTAGGGTTAGGGTTAGAGTATGGCTTAGGGTACGGGTGAGGGTACTGTGTAGGTCATTGGTTAGGGTTAGGTTAAGGCTTAGGATACAGGTTATTGTATGGGTTAGGGTACGGCGCAGGGTCTGGGTAAGGGTTAGGGTTAGGGTTAGGGTTAGAGTTAGGGTACGGCTTAGGGTACGGGTAAGGGTACGGGTGAGGGTACGGCATAGTGTATAGGTTAGGGTTAGGGGTAGGGTACGGCTTAGGGTACGGGTTAGGTTACGGGTGAGGGTACGGCATAGGGTATGGTTTAGGGTTAGGGTTAGGGTTAGGGTTAGTGTTAGTGTTAGGGTTAGGGTACGGCTTAGAGTATGGGATAGGGTACGGGTGAGGGTACGGCGTAGGATAGGGGTTAGGGTTAGAGTTAGGGTTAGGGTTGGGGTTAGGGTACGGCTTAGGGTACGGGTGAGGGTACTGCGTAGGGTATTGGTTAGGGTTAGGATACGGATTAGGATACGGGTTAGGGTACGGGTTAGGGTATGGCGTAGGGTATGGGTTAGGGTTAGTGTTAGGGTTAGGGTTAGGGTTAGGGTTAGGGTTAGGGTACGGCTTAGGATACGGGTTAGGGTACGGGTGAAGGTACGGCGTAGCGTATGGGTTACGGTTAGGGTTAGGGTTAGGGTTAGGGTACGTCTTAGGTTATGGGATAGGGTACAGGTGAGGGTATGGCATAGGGTATGGGTTAGGGTTAGGGTTAGGGTTAGGGTACGGCTTAGGGTACAGGTGAGGGTATGGGTGAGGATACTGCGTAGGGTATTGGTTAGGGTTACGGTACGTCTTAGGATACGGGTTAGGGTACGGGTGAGGGTACGGCGTAGGTTATGGGTTAGGGTTTGGGTTAGTGTTACTGTTAGGGTTAGGGTACGGCTTAGCATATGGGATAGGGTACGGGTGAGGGTACGGCGTAGGGTAGGGGTTAGGGTTAGGGTTAGGGTAAGGGTTAGGGTATGGCTTAGGGTACGGGTGAGGGTACGGGTGAGGGTACTGCGTAGGGTATTGCTTAGGGTTAGGGTACGGCTTATGATACGTGTTAGGGTACGGGTTAGGGTACGGCGTAGAGTGTGGGTTAGGGTTAGGGTTAGTGTTAGGGTTAGGGTTACGGTACGTCTTAGGGTACATGTTAGGGTACGGGTGAGGGTACGGTGTAGGTTATGGGTTAGGGTTAGGGTTAGGGTTAGGGTTAGGGTACGGCTTAGGTTATGGGATAGGGTACAGGTGATGGTATGGCATAGGGTAGGGGTTAGGGTTAGGGTTAGGGTTAGGGTTAGGGTTAGGGTACGGCTTAGGGTACTGGTGAGGGTATTGGTGAGGATACTGCGTAGGGTATTGGTTAGGGTTAGGGTACGGCTTAGGATACGGGTTAGGGTACGTGTTAGGGTATGGCGTACGGTATGGGTTAGGGTTAGGGTTAGGGTTAGGGTTAGGGTTAGGGTTAGGGATAGGGTACGGCTTAGGGTACGGGTTAGGGTACGGGTGAGGTTACGGCGTAGGGTATAGTTTAGGGTTAGGGTTAGGGTTAGGGTACGGCTTAGGACACGGGTTAGGGTACGGGTGAGGGTACGGCATAGCGTATGGTTTAGGGTTAGGTTTAGGGTTAGGGTACGGCTTAGGGTACGGGTTAGGGTACGGGTGAGGGTATGGTGTAGTGTATAGGTTAGGGTTAGGGTTAGGGTTAGGTTATGGCTTAGGGTACGGGTGAGGGTACGGGTGAGGGTACTGTGTAGGGTATTGGTTATGGTTAGGGTACGGCTTAGAATACGGGTTAGGGTACGGGATAGGGTACGGCGTAGGGTATAGTGTAGGGTTAGGGTTAGGGTTAGGGTACGGCTTAGGATACGGGTTAGGGTACGGGTGAGGGTACGGTGTAGTGTATAGGTTAGGGTTAGGGTTAGGGTTAGGGTACGGCTTAGGGTAAGGGTTAGGGTACGGGTGAGGGTATGGCGTAGTGTATAGGTTAGGTTTATGGTTAGGGTTAGGGTACGGCTTAGGGTATGGGATAGGGTACGGGTGAGGGTACGGCGTAGGGTAGGGGTTAGGTTTAGGGTTAGGGTTAGTGTTAGGGTTAGGGTACGGCTTAGGGTATGGGATAGGTTACGGGTGAGGGTACGGCGTAGGGTAGGGGTTAGGGTTAGGTTTAGGGTTAGTGTTAGGTTTAGGTTACCGCTTAGGGTATGGGATAGGGTACGGCGTAGGGTAGCGGTTAGGGTTAGGGTTAGGGTTAGGGTTAGGGTACGGATTAGGGTACGGGTTAGGGTACGGGTGAGGGTACTGCGTAGGGTATTGGTTAGGGTTAGGGTACGGCTTAGGATACGTGTTAGGGTACGGGTTAGGATACGGCGTAGAGTGTGGGTTAGGGTTAGGGTTAGTATTAGGGTTAGGGTTACGGTACGTCTTAGGGTACGTGTTAGGGTACGGGTGAGGGTACGGCGTAGGTTATGGGTTAGGGTTAGTGTTAGGGTTAGGGTTAGGGTACGGCTTAGGATACGGGTTAGGGTACGGGTGAGGGTACGGCGTAGGGTAGGGGTTAGGTTTAGGGTTAGGGTTAGTGTTAGGGTTAGGGTACGGCTTAGGGTATGGGATAGGTTACGGTGAGGGTACGGCGTAGGGTAGGGTTTAGGGTTAGGTTTAGGGTTAGTGTTAGGTTTAGGGTACCGCTTAGGGTATGGGATAGGGTATGGCGTAGGGTAGCGGTTAGGGTTAGGGTTAGGGTACGGCTTAGGATACGGGTTAGGGTATGGGTGAGGGTGCGGCGTAGCGTATGGGTTAGGGTTAGGGTTAGAGTTAGGGTACGGCTTAGGGTACGGGTTAGGGTACGGGTGAGGTTACGGCGTAGGTTATGGGTTAGGGTTAGGGTTAGGGTTAGGGTTAGTTTTAGGGTTAGGGATTGGTTTAGGGTACGGGTTAGGATTAGCATACTTGTTCGGGTTAGGGTTTTGGTTAGGGTTAGGGTACGCGTTAGGGTTAGGGTATGGGTTAGGTTTAGGGTACACGTTAGGATTAGGGTATTTATTAAACCTATCCCACTCTCTAGATACCACTTAGCACGTAACGGAATATTATTTGGGGTTCAGCCATGGAGAAGATTTTAGTCACTAGGATAAGATAAAGAATAAACACATTATAAAAAAAATCACATAAGGTTTCCTTTTTAACCTGTTGTTTAAAACACTAGTGTTTAGGAAATCTAATGGAGGCAAAAGCAGTAAAGGGTAGTTTAGGGTTAGGGTTAGGGTTAGGGTTAGGGTAGTGCTTAGGATACGGGTGAGGGTACTGGTGAGGGTACTGCGTAGGTTATTGGTTAGGGTTAGGGTACGGCTTAGGATACGGGTTAGGATATGTGTTAGGTTACGGCGTTGGGTATGGGTGAGGGTTAGGGTTAGGGTTAGGGTAAGGCTTTGGGTACGGGTTAGGGTACGGGTGAGGGTACGGCGTAGGGTAGAGTTTAGGGTTAGGTTTAGGGTTAGGGTACGGCTTAGGATACGGGTTAGGGTACGGGTGAGGGTACGGTGTAGTGTATGGGTTAGGGTTAGGGTTAGGGTACGTCTTAGGGTACGGGTTAGGGTACGGGTGAGGGTACGGCGTAGCGTAAGGGTTAGGGTTAGGGTTAGGGTTAGTTTTAGTGTTAGGGATTGGTTTAGGGTACGGGTTAGGATTAGCGTACGTGTTAGGGTTAGGTTTTGGGTTAGGGTTAGGGTACGCGTTAGGGTTAGGGTATGGGTTAGGGTTAGGGTACACGTTAGGATTAGGGTATTTATTAAACCTATCCCACTCTCTAGATACCACTTAGCACGTAAAGGAATATTATTAGGGATCCAGCCATGGAGAAGATTTTAGTCACTAGGATAAGATAAAGAATAAACACATTATAAAAAAATCACATTAGGATTTTCTTTTTAACCTGTTCCTTAAAACACTAGTGCTTAGGAAATCTAATAGAGGCAAAAGCAATCAAGGGTAGTTTAGGGTTAGGGTTAGGGTTAGGGTTAGTGTTAGGGTTAGGGTACGTCTTAGGGTATGGGATAGGGTACGGGTGAGGGTACGGCGTAGGGTAGGGGTTAGGGTTAGGGTTAGGGTTAGGGTTAGGGTATGGCTTAGGGTACGGGTGAGGGTACGGGTGAGGGTACTGCGTAGGGTATTGGTTAGGGTTAGGGTACGTCTTAGGATACGTGTTAGGGTACGGGTTAGGGTACGGCGTAGAGTGTGGGTTAGGGTTAGGGTTAGTGTTAGGGTTAGGGTTACGGTACGTCTTAGGGTACGTGTTAGGGTACGAGTGAGGGTACGGCGTAGGTTATGGGTTAGGTTTAGGGTTAGGGTTAGGGTTAGGGTACGGCTTAGGATACGGGTTAGGGTACGGGTGAGGGTACGGCGTAGGTTATGGGTTAGGGTTAGGGTTAGTGTTAGGGTTATGGTATGGCTTAGGTTATGGGATAGGGTACAGGTGAGGGTATGGCATAGGGTAGGGGTTAGGGTTAGGTTTAGGGTTAGGGTTAGGGTTAGGGTACGCCTTAGGGTACGGGTGAGGGTATGGGTGAGGATATTGCGTAGGGTATTGGTTAGGGTTAGGGTACGGCTTAGGATACGTGTTAGGGTACGTGTTAGGGTATGGCGTACGCTATGGGTTAGGGTTAGGTTTAGGGTTAGGGTTAGGGTTAGGGTACGGCTTAGGGTACGGGTTAGGGTACGGGTGAGGTTACGGCGTAGGGTATAGTTTAGGGTTAGGGTTAGGGTTAGGGTACGGCTTAGGGTACGGGTTAGGGTACGGGTGAGGGTATGGCGTAGTGTATAGGTTAGGGTTAGTGTTAGGGTTAGGGTACAGCTTAGGGTACGGGTGAGGGTACGGGTGAGGGTACTGCGTAGGGTATTGGTTAGGGTTAGGATACGGCTTAGGATACGGGTTAGGGTACGGGTTAGGGTATTGCGTAGGGTATGGGTTAGGGTTAGGTTTAGGGTTAGGGTTAGGGTTAGGGTTAGGGTTAGGGTTAGGGTTAGGGTACGGCTTAGGATACGGGTTAGGGTACGGGTGAAGTTACGGCGTAGCGTATGGGTTAGGGTTAGGGTTAGGGTTAGGGTTAGGGTACGGCTTAGGTTATGGGATAGGGTACAGGTGAGGGTATGGCATAGGGTATGAGTTAGGGTTAGGGTTAGGGTTAGGGTTAGGGTACGGCTTAGGGTACGGGTGAGGGTATGGGTGAGGATACTGCGTAGGGTATTGGTTAGGGTTAGGGTACGGCTTAGAATACGGGTTAGGGTACGGGTGATGGTACGGCGTAGGTTATGGGTTAGGGTTAGGGTTAGTGTTAGGGTTATGGTACGGCTTAGGTTATGGGATAGGGTACAGGTGAGGGTATGGCATAGGGTAGGGTTTAGGGTTAGGGTTAGGGTTAGGGTTAGGGTAGGGTACGGCTTAGGGTACGGGTGAGGGTATGGGTGAGGATACTGCATAGGGTATTGGTTAGGGTTAGGGTACGGCTTAGAATACGGGTTAGGGTACGTGTTAGGGTATGGCGTACGGTATGGGTTAGGGTTAGGGTTAGGGTTAGGGTTAGGGTTAGCGTTAGGGTTAGGGTACGGCTTAGGGTACGGGTTAGGGTACGGGTGAGGTTACGGCGTAGGGTATAGTTTAGGGTTAGGGCTAGGGTTAGGGTACGGCTTAGGATACGGGTTAGTGTACGGGTGAGGGTACGGCGTAGCGTATGGTTTAGGTTTAGGGTTAGGGTTAGGGTACGGCTTAGGGTACGGGTTAGGGTACGGGTGAGGGTACGGTGTAGGTTATGGGTTAGGGTTAGGGTTAGGGTTAGTGTTAGTCTTAGGGTTAGGGATTGGTTTAGGGTACGGGTTAGGATTAGCGTACGTGTTCGGGTTAGGGTTTTGGTTAGGGTTAGGGTACGCGTTAGGGTTAGGGTATGGGTTAGGTTTAGGGTACACGTTAGGATTAGGGTATTTATTAAACCTATCCCACTCTCTAGATACCACTTAGCACGTAAAGGAATATTATTTAGGGTCCAGCCATGGAGAAGATTTTCGTCACTAGGATAAGATAAAGAATAAACACATTATAAAAAAATCACATTAGGATTTTCTTTTTAACCTGTTCCTTAAAACACTAGTGCTTAGGAAATCTAATGGAGGCAAAAGCAGTCAAGGGTAGTTTAGGGTTAGGGTTAGGGTTAGGGTTAGTGTTAGGGTTAGGGTATGGGATAGGGTATGGGTGAGGGTACGGCATAGGGTATGGTTTAGGGTTAGGGTTAGTGTTAGGGTTAGGGTTAGGGTATGGCTTAGGGTACGGGTGAGGGTACTGTGTAGGTCATTGGTTAGGGTTAGGTTAAGGCTTAGGATACAGGTTATTGTATGGGTTAGGGTACGGCGCAGCGTATGGGTAAGGGTTAGGGTTAGGGTTAGGGTTAGAGTTAGGGTACGGCTTAGGGTACGGGTTAGGGTACGGGTGAGGGTACGGCGTAGTGTATAGGTTAGGGTTAGGGTTAGGGTACGGCTTAGGGTACGGGTTAGGTTACGGGTGAGCGTACGGCGTAGGGTATGGGTTAGGGTTAGGGTTAGGGTTAGTGTTAGTGTTAGGATTAGGGTACGGCTTAGCGTATGGGATAGGGTACGGGTGAGGGTACGGCGTAGGGTAGGGGTTAGGGTTAGAGTTAGGGTTAGGGTTGGGGTTAGGGTACGGCTTAGGGTACTGGTGAGGGTACGGGTGAGGGTACTGCGTAGGGTATTGGTTAGGGTTAAGATATGGCTTAGGATACGGGTTAGTGTACGGGTTAGGTTATGGCGTAGGTTATGGGTTAGGGTTAGGGTTAGGGTTAGGGTTAGGGTTAGGGTACGGCTTAGGATACGGGTTAGGGTACGGGTGAGGGTACGGTGTAGTGTATGGGTTAGGGTTAGGGTTAGGGTACGTCTTAGGGTACGGGTTAGGGTACGGGTGAGGGTACGGCGTAGGGTAAGGGTTAGGGTTAGGGTTAGGGTTAGTTTTAGTGTTAGGGATTGGTTTAGGGTACGGGTTAGGATTAGCGTACGTGTTAGGGTTAGGTTTTGGGTTAGGGTTAGGGTACGCGTTAGGGTTAGGGTATGGGTTAGGGTTAGGGTACACGTTAGGATTAGGGTATTTATTAAACCTATCCCACTCTCTAGATACCACTTAGCACGTAAAGGAATATTATTAGGGATCCAGCCATGGAGAAGATTTTAGTCACTAGGATAAGATAAAGAATAAACACATTATAAAAAAATCACATTAGGATTTTCTTTTTAACCTGTTCCTTAAAACACTAGTGCTTAGGAAATCTAATAGAGGCAAAAGCAATCAAGGGTAGTTTAGGGTTAGGGTTAGGGTTAGGGTTAGTGTTAGTGTTAGGGTACGTCTTAGGGTATGGGATAGGGTACGGGTGAGGGTACGGCGTAGGGTAGGGGTTAGGGTTAGGGTTAGGGTTAGGGTTAGGGTATGGCTTAGGGTACGGGTGAGGGTACGGGTGAGGGTACTGCGTAGGTTATTGGTTAGGGTTAGGGTGCGGCTTAGGATACGGGTTAGGATATGGGTTAGGTTACGGCGTTGGGTATGGGTGAGGGTTAGGGTTAGGGTTAGGGTAAGGCTTTGGGTACGGGTTAGGGTACGGGTGAGGGTACGGCGTAGGGTAGAGGTTAGGGTTAGGTTTAGGGTTAGGGTACGGCTTAGGATACGGGTTAGGGTATGGGTGAGGGTACGGCGTAGCGTATGGGTTAGGGTTAGGGTTAGGGTTAGTTTTAGGGTTAGGGATTGGTTTAGGGTACGGGTTAGGATTAGCGTACGTGTTAGGGTTAGGGTTTGGGTTAGGGTTAGGGTACGCGTTAGGGTTAGGGTATGGGTTAGGGTTAGGGTACACGTTAGGATTAGGGTATTTATTAAACCTATCCCACTCTCTAGATACCACTTAGCACGTAAAGGAATATTATTTAGGGTCCAGCAATGGAGAATATTTTCGTCACTAGGATAAGATAAAGAATAATCACATTATAAAAAAATCACATTAGGATTTTCTTTTTAACGTGTTCCTTAAAACACTAGTGCTTAGGAAATCTAATGGAGGCAAAAGCAGTCAAGGGTAGTTTAGTGTTAGGGTTAGGGTTAGGGTTAGTGTTAGGGTTAGGGTACGGCTTAGGGTATGGGATTGGGTATGGGTGAGGGTACGGCATAGGGTAGGGTTTAGGGTTAGGGTTAGTGTTAGGGTTAGGGTTAGGGTATGGCTTAGGGTACGGGTGAGGGTACTGTGTAGGTCATTGGTTAGGGTTAGGTTAAGGCTTAGGATACAGGTTATTGTATGGGTTAGGGTACGGCGCAGGGTATGTGTAAGGGTTAGGGTTAGGGTTAGGGTTAGAGTTAGGGTACGGCTTAGGGTACGGGTTAGGGTACGGGTGAGGGTATGGCGTAGTGTATAGGTTAGGGTTAGGGTTAGGGTACGGCTTAGGGTACGGGTTAGGTTAAAGGTGAGGGTACGGCGTAGGATATGGGTTAGGGTTAGGGTTAGGGTTAGTGTTAGTGTTAGGGTTAGGGTACGGCTTAGCGTATGGGATAGGGTACGGGTGAGGGTACGGCGTAGGGTAGGGGTTAGGGTTAGAGTTAGGGTGAGGGTTGGGGTTAGGGTACGGCTTAGGGTACGGGTGAGGGTACTGCGTAGGGTATTGGTTAGGGTTAGGATATGGCTTAGGATACGGGTTAGGGTACGGGTTAGGGTATGGTGTAGGGTATGGGTTAGGGTTAGGGTTAGGGTTAGGGTTAGGGTTAGGGTACGGCTTAGGATACGGGTTAGGGTACGGGTGAGGGTACGGCGTAGCGTATGGGTTAGGTTTAGGGTTAGGGTACGTCTTAGGCTACGGGTTAGGGTACGGGTGAGGGTACGGCGTAGGGTAAGGGTTAGGGTTAGGGTTAGGGTTAGGGTTAGTTTTAGGGTTAGGGATTGGTTTAGGTTACGGGCTAGGATTAGCGTACGTGTTAGGGTTAGGTTTTGGGTTAGGGTTAGGGTACGCGTTAGGGTTAGGGTATGGGTTAGGGTTAGGGTACTCGTTAGGATTTGGGTATTTATTAAACCTATCCCACTCTCTAGATACCACTTAGCACGTAAAGGAATATTAGTAGGGATCCAGCCATGGAGAAGATTTTAGTCACTAGGATAAGATAAAGAATAAACACATTATAAAAAAATCACATTAGGATTTTCTTTTTAACCTGTTCCTTAAAACACTAGTGCTTAGGAAATCTAATAGAGGCAAAAGCAATCAAGGGTAGTTTAGGGTTAGGGTTAGGGTTAGGGTTAGTGTTAGGGTTAGGGTACGGCTTAGGGTATGGGATAGGGTACGGGTGAGGGTACGGCGTAGGGTAGGGGTTAGGGTTAGGGTTAGGGTTAGGGTTAGGGTATGGCTTAGGGTACGGGTGAGGGTACGGGTGAGGGTACTGCGTAGGGTATTGGTTAGGGTTAGGGTACGTCTTAGGATACGTGTTAGGGTACGGGTTAGGGTACGGCGTAGAGTGTGGGTTAGGGTTAGGGTTAGTGTTAGGGTTAGGGTTACGGTACGTCTTAGGGTACGCCTTAGGGTACGGGTGAGGTTATGGGTGAGGATACTGCGTAGGGTATTGGTTAGGGTTAGGGTACGGCTTAGGATACGGGTTAGGGTACGTGTTAGGTTATGGCGTACGCTATGGGTTAGGGTTAGGTTTAGGGTTAGGGTTAGGGTTAGGGTACGGCTTAGGGTACGGGTTAGGGTACGGGTGAGGTTACGGCGTAGGGTATAGTTTAGGGTTAGGGTTAGGGTTAGGGTTAGGGTACGGCTTAGGGTACGGGTTAGGGTACGGGTGAGGGTATGGCGTAGTGTATAGGTTAGGGTTAGTGTTAGGGTTAGGGTACAGCTTAGGGTATGGGTGAGGGTACGGGTGAGGGTACTGCGTAGGGTATTGGTTAGGGTTAGGATACGGCTTAGGATACGGGTTAGGGTACGGGTTAGGGTATGGCGTAGGGTATGGGTTAGGGTTAGGTTTAGGGTTAGGGTTAGGGTTAGGGTTAGGGTTAGGGTACGGCTTAGGATACGGGTTAGGGTACGGGTGAAGGTACGGCGTAGCGTATGGGTTAGGGTTAGGGTTAGGGTTAGGGTTAGGGTACGGCTTAGGTTATGGGATAGGGTACAGGTGAGGGTATGGCATAGGGTATGAGTTAGGGTTAGGGTTAGGGTTAGGGTTAGGGTACGGCTTAGGGTACGGGTGAGGGTATGGGTGAGGATACTGCGTAGGGTATTGGTTAGGGTTACGGTACGTCTTAGGATACGGGTTAGGGTACGGGTGAGGGTACGGCGTAGGTTATGGGTTAGGGTTAGGGTTAGTGTTAGGGTTATGGTACGGCTTAGGTTATGGGATAGGGTACAGGTGAGGGTATGGCATAGGGTAGGGTTTAGGGTTAGGGTTAGAGTTAGGGTTAGGGTAGGGTACGGCTTAGGGTACGGGTGAGGGTATGGGTGAGGATACTGCATAGGGTATTGGTTAAGGGTTACGGTACGGCTTAGAATACGGGTTAGGGTACGTGTTAGGGTATGGCGTACGGTATGGGTTAGGGTTAGGGTTAGCGTTAGGGTTAGGGTACGGCTTAGGGTACGGGTTAGGGTACGGGTGAGGTTACGGCGTAGGGTATAGTTTAGGGTTAGGGTTAGGGTTAGGGTACGGCTTAGGATACGGGTTAGGGTACGGGTGAGGGTACGGCGTAGCGTATGGTTTAGATTTAGGGTTAGGGTTAGGGTACGGCTTAGGGTACGGGTTAGGGTACGGGTGAGGGTACGGTGTAGGTTATGGGTTAGGGTTAGGGTTAGGGTTAGGGTTAGTTTTAGGGTTAGGGATTGGTTTAGGGTACGGGTTAGGATTAGCGTACGTGTTCGGGTTAGGGTTTTGGTTAGGGTTAGGGTACGCGTTAGGGTTAGGGTATGGGTTAGGTTTAGGGTACACGTTAGGATTAGGGTATTTATTAAACCTATCCCACTCTCTAGATACCACTTAGCACGTAAAGGAATATTATTTAGGGTCCAGCCATGGAGAAGATTTTCGTCACTAGGATAAGATAAAGAATAAACACATTATAAAAAAATCACATTAGGATTTTCTTTTTAACCTGTTCCTTAAAACACTAGTGCTTAGGAAATCTAATGGAGGCAAAAGCAGTCAAGGGTAGTTTAGGGTTAGGGTTAGGGTTAGGGTTAGTGTTAGGGTTAGGGTACGGCTTAGGGTATGGGATAGGGTATGGGTGAGGGTACGGCATAGGGTAGGGTTTAGGGTTAGGGTTAGTGTTAGGGTTAGGGTTAGGGTATGGCTTAGGGTACGGGTGAGGGTACTGTGTAGGTCATTGGTTAGGGTTAGGTTAAGGCTTAGGATACAGGTTATTGTATGGGTTAGGGTACGGCGCAGCGTATGGGTAAGGGTTAGGGTTAGGGTTAGGGTTAGAGTTAGGGTACGGCTTAGGGTACGGGTTAGGGTACGGGTGAGGGTACGGCGTAGTGTATAGGTTAGGGTTAGTGTTAGGGTACGGCTTAGGGTACGGGTTAGGTTACGGGTGAGGGTACGGCGTAGGGTATGGGTTAGGGTTAGGGTTAGGGTTAGTGTTAGTGTTAGCGTTAGGGTACGGCTTAGCGTATGGGATAGGGTACGGGTGAGGGTACGGCGTAGGGTAGGGGTTAGGGTTAGAGTTAGGGTTAGGGTTGGGGTTAGGGTACGGCTTAGGGTACGGGTGAGGGTACGGGTGAGGGTACTGCGTAGGGTATTGGTTAGGGTTAGGATATGGCTTAGGATACGGGTTAGGGTACGGGTTAGGGTATGGCGTAGGGTATGGGTTAGGGTTAGGGTTAGGGTTAGGGTTAGGGTTAGGGTACGGCTTAGGATACGGGTTAGGGTACGGGTGAGGGTACGGCGTAGCGTATGGGTTAGGGTTAGGGTTAGGGTACGTCTTAGGCTACGGGTTAGGGTACGGGTGAGGGTACGGCGTAGGGTAAGTGTTAGGGTTAGGGTTAGGGTTAGGGTTAGTTTTACGGTTAGGGATTGGTTTAGGGAACGGGTTAGGATTAGCGTACGTGTTAGGGTTAGGTTTTGGGTTAGGGTTAGGGTACGCGTTAGGGTTAGGGTATGGGTTAGGGTTAGGGTACACATTAGGATTAGGGTATTTATTAAACCTATCCCACTCTCTAGATACCATTTAGCACGTAAAGGAATATTATTAGGGATCCAGCCATGGAGAAGATTTTAGTCACTTGGATAAGATAAAGAATAAACACATTATAAAAAAATCACATTAGGATTTTATTTTTAACATGTTCCTTAAAACACTAGTGCTTAGGAAATCTAATAGAGGCAAAAGCAATCAAGGGTAGTTTAGGGTTAGGGTTAGGGTTAGGGTTAGTGTTAGCTTTAGGGTACCGCTTAGGGTATGGGATAGGGTACGGCGTAGGGTAGCGGTTAGGGTTAGGGTTAGGGTTAGGGTAGGGCTTAGGATACGGGTGAGGTTACTGGTGAGGGTACTGCGTAGGTTATTGGTTAGGGTTACGGTGCGGCTTAGGATACGGGTTAGGATATGGGTTAGGTTCCGGCGTTGGGTATGGGTGAGGGTTAGGGTTAGGGTTAGGGTAAGGCTTTGGGTACGGGTTAGGGTACGGGTGAGGGTACGGCGTAGGGTAGAGGTTAGGGTTAGGTTTAGGGTTAGGGTATGGCTTAGGATACGGGTTAGGGTATGGGTGAGGGTACGGCGTAGCGTGTGGGTTAGGGTTAGGGTTAGGGTTAGGGTTAGTTTTAGGGTTAGGGATTGGTTTAGGGTACGGGTTAGGATTAGCGTACGTGTTAGGGTTAGGGTTTGGGTTAGGGTTAGGGTACGCGTTAGGGTTAGGGTATGGGTTAGGGTTAGGGTACACGTTAGGATTAGGGAATTTATTAAACCTATCCCACTCTCTAGATACCACTTAGCACGTAAAGGAATATTATTTAGGGTCCAGCCATGGAGAATATTTTCGTCACTAGGATAAGATAAAGAATAATCACATTATAAAAAAATCACATTAGGATTTTCTTTTTAACCTGTTCCTTAAAACACTAGTGCTTAGGAAATCTAATGGAGGCAAAAGCAGTCAAGGGTAGTTTAGGGTTAGGGTTAGGGTTAGGGTTAGTGTTAGGGTTAGGGTACGGCTTAGGGTATGGGATAGGGTATGGGTGAGGGTACGGCATAGGGTAGGGTTTAGGGTTAGGGTTAGTGTTAGGGTTAGGGTTAGGGTATGGCTTAGGGTACGGGTGAGGGTACTGTGTAGGTCATTGGTTAGGGTTAGGTTAAGGCTTAGGATACAGGTTATTGTATGGGTTAGGGTACGGCGCAGGGTATGGGTAAGGGTTAGGGTTAGGGTTAGGGTTAGAGTTAGGGTACGGCTTAGGGTACGGGTTAGGGTACGGGTGAGGGTATGGCGTAGTGTATAGGTTAGGGTTAGGGTTAGGGTACGGCTTAGGGTACGGGTTAGGTTAAAGTTGAGGTTACGGCGTAGGGTATGGGTTAGGGTTAGGGTTAGGGTTAGTGTTAGTGTTAGGGTTAGGGTACGGCTTAGCGTATGGGATAGGGTACGGGTGAGGGTACGGCGTAGGGTAGGGGTTAGGGTTAGGGTTAGGGTTACTGTTAGGGTATGGCTTAGGGTACGGGTGAGGGTTAGGGTTAGGGTTAGGGTTAGGGTACGGCGTAGAGTGTGGGTTAGGGTTAGGGTAACTGTTAGGGTTAGGGTTACGGTACGTCTTAGGGTACGTGTTAGGGTACGGGTGAGGGTACGGCGTAGGTTATGGGTTAGGGTTAGGGTTAGGGTTAGGGTTAGGGTACGGCTTAGGATACGGGTTAGGGTACGGGTGAGGGTACGGCGTAGGTTATGGATTAGGGTTAGGGTTAGTGTTAGGGTTATGGTACGGCTTAGGTTATGGGATAGGGTACAGGTGAGGGTATGGCATAGGGTAGGGGTTAGGGTTAGGTTTAGGGTTAGGGTTAGGGTTAGGGTACGCCTTAGGGTACGGGTGAGGGTATGGGTGAGGATACTGCATAGGGTATTGGTTAGGGTTAGGGTACGGCTTAGGATACGGGTTAGGGTACGTGTTAGGGTATGGCGTACGCTATGGGTTAGGGTTAGGGTTAGGGTTAGGGTTAGGGTTAGGGTTAGGGTACGGCTTAGGGTACGGGTTAGGGTACGGGTGAGGTTACGGCGTAGGGTATAGTTTAGGGTTAGGGTTAGGGTTAGGGTACAGCTTAGGGTACGGGTTAGGGTACGGGTGAGGGTATGGCGTAGTGTATAGGTTAGGGTTAGGGTTAGGTTTAGGGTATGGCTTAGGGTACGGGTGAGGGTACGGGTGAGGGTACTGTGTAGGGTATTGGTTATGGTTAGGGTACGGCTTAGAATACGGGTTAGGGTACGGTTTAGGGTACGGCGTAGGGTATGGGTTAGGGTTAGGGTTAGGGTTAGGGTTAGGGTTAGGGTACGGCTTAGGGTACGGGTTAGGGTACGTGTGAGGGTACGGCGTAGTATATAGGTTAGGGTTAGTGTTAGGGTTAGGGTACGGCTTAGGGTATGGGATAGGGTACGGGTGAGGGTACGTCGTTGGGTAGGGGTTAGGTTTAGGGTTAGGGTTAGTGTTAGGGTTAGGGTACGGCTTAGGGTATGGGATAGGTTACGGGTGAGGGTACGGCGTAGGGTAGGGGTTAGGGTTAGGTTTAGGGTTAGTGTTAGGTTTAGGGTACCGCTTAGGGTATGGGATAGGGTACGGCGTAGGTTAGCGGTTAGGGTTAGGGTTAGGGTTAGGGTACGGCTTAGGATACGGGTTAGGGTACGGGTGAGGGTGCGGCGTAGCGTATGGGTTAGGGTTAGGGTTAGGGTTAGGGTACGGCTTAGGGTACGGGTTAGGGTACGGGTGAGGGTACGGCGTAGGTTATGGGTTAGGGTTAGGGTTAGGGTTAGGGTTAGTTTTAGGGTTAGGGATTGGTTTAGGGTAAGGGTTAGGATTAGCATACTTGTTCGGGTTAGGGTTTTGGTTAGGGTTAGGATACGTGTTAGGGTTAGGGTATGGGTTAGGTTTAGGGTACACGTTAGGATTAGGGTATTTATTAAACCTATCCCACTCTCTAGATACCACTTAGCACGTAAAGGAATATTATTTGGGGTTCAGCCATGGAGAAGATTTTAGTCACTAGGATAAGATAAAGAATAAACACATTATAAAAAAAATCACATAAGGTTTTCTTTTTAACCTGTTCTTTAAAACACTAGTGTTTAGGAAATCTAATGGAGGCAAAAGCAGTAAATTGTAGTTTAGGGTTAGGGTTAGGGTAGGGCTTAGGATACGGGTGAGGGTACTGGTGAGGGTACTGCGTAGGTTATTGGTTAGGGTTAGGGTACGGCTTAGGATACGGGTTAGGATATGGGTTAGGTTACGGCGTTGGGTATGGGTGAGGGTTAGGGTTAGGGTTAGGGTAAGGCTTTGGGTACGGGTTAGGGTACGGGTGAGGGTACGGCGTAGGGTAGAGGTTAGGGTTAGGTTTAGGATTAGGGTACGGCTTAGGATACGGGTTAGGGTATGGGTGAGGGTACGGCGTAGCGTATGGGTTAGGGTTAGGGTTAGGGTTAGGGTACATGTTAGGATTAGGGTATTTATTAAACCTATCCCACTCTCTAGATACCACTTAGCACGTAAAGGAATATTATTTAGGGTCCAGCCATGGAGAAGATTTTCGTCACTAGGATAAGATAAAGAATAAACACATTATAAAAAAATCACATTAGGATTTTCTTTTTAACCTGTTCCTTAAAACACTAGTGCTTAGGAAATCTAATGGAGGCAAAAGCAGTCAAGGGTAGTTTAGGGTTAGGGTTAGGGTTAGGGTTAGTGTTAGGGTTAGGGTACGGCTTAGGGTATGGGATAGGGTATGGGTGAGGGTACGGCATAGGGTAGGGTTTAGGGTTAGGGTTAGTGTTAGGGTTAGGGTTAGGGTATGGCTTAGGTTACGGGTGAGGGTACTGTGTAGGTCATTGGTTAGGGTTAGGTTAAGGCTTAGGATACAGGTTATTGTATGGGTTAGGGTACGGCGCAGGGTATGGTTAAGGGTTAGGGTTAGGGTTAGGGTTAGAGTTAGGGTACGGCTTAGGTTACGGGTTAGGGAACGGGTGAGGGTACGGCGTAGTGTATAGGTTGGGGTTAGGGTTAGGGTACGGCTTAGGGTACGGATTAGGTTATGGGTGAGGGTACGGCGTAGGGTATGGGTTAGGGTTAGGGTTAGGGTTAGTGTTAGTGTTAGGGTTAGGGTACGGCTTAGCGTATGGGATAGGGTACGGGTGAGGGTACGGCGTAGGGTAGGGGTTAGGGTTAGGGTTAGGGTTAGGGTTAGGGTATGGCTTAGGGTACGGGTGAGGGTACGGGTGAGGGTACTGCGTAGGGTATTGGTTAGGGTTAGGGTACGGCTTAGGATACGTGTTAGGGTACGGGTTAGGGTACGGCGTAGAGTGTGGGTTAGGGTTAGGGTTAGTGTTAGGGTTAGGGTTACGGTACGTCTTAGGGTACGTGTTAGGGTACGGGTTAGGGTACGGCTTAGGTTATGGGATAGGGTACAGGTGAGGGTATGGCATAGGGTAGGGGTTAGGGTTAGGTTTAGGGTTAGGGTTAGGGTTAGGGTACGGCTTAGGGTACGGGTGAGGGTATGGGTGAGGATACTGCGTAGGGTATTGGTTAGGGTTAGGGTACGGCTTAGGATACGGGTTAGGGTACGTGTTAGGGTATGGCTTACGCTATGGGTTAGGGTTAGTGTTAGGGTTAGGGTACGGCTTAGGGTACGGGTTAGGGTATGGGTGAGGTTACGGCGTAGGGTATAGTTTAGGGTTAGGGTTAGGGTTAGGGTACGGCTTAGGGTACGGGTTAGGGTACGGGTGAGGTTATGGCGTAGTGTATAGGTTAGGGTTAGGGTTAGGGTTAGGGTATGGCTTAGGGTACGGGTGAGGGTACGGGTGAGGGTACTGTGTAGGGTATTGGTTATGGTTAGGGTACGGCTTAGAATACGGGTTAGGGTACGGTTTAGGGTACGGCGTAGGGTATGGGTTAGGGTTAGGGTTAGGGTTAGGGTTAGGGTTAGGGTACGGCTTAGGGTACGGGTTAGGGTATGGGTGAGGTTACGGCGTAGGGTATAGTTTAGGGTTAGGGTTAGGATTAGGGTACGGCTTAGGGTACGGGTTAGGGTACGGGTGAGGGTATGGCGTAGTGTATAGGTTAGTGTTAGGGTTAGGGTTAGGGTATGGCTTAGGGTACGGGTGAGGGTACGGGTGAGGGTACTGTGTAGGGTATTGGTTATGGTTAGGGTACGGCTTAGAATACGGGTTAGGGTACGGTTTAGGGTACGGCGTAGGGTATGGGTTAGGGTTAGGGTTAGGGTTAGGGTTAGGGTACGGCTTAGGGTACGGCTTAGCGTACGGGTGAGGGTACGGCGCAGTGTATAGGTTAGGGTTAGGGTTAGGGTTAGAGTACGGCTTAGGGTATGGGATAGGGTACGGGTGAGGGTACGGCGTAGGGTAGGGGTTAGGTTTAGGGTTAGGGTTAGTGTTAGGTTTAGGGTACCGCTTAGGGTATGGGATAGGGTACGGCGTAGGGTAGTGGTTAGGGTTAGGGTTAGGGTTAGGGTACGGCTTAGGATACGGGTTAGGGTATGGGTGAGGGTGCGGCGTAGCGTATGGGTTAGGGTTAGGGTTAGGGTACGGCTTAGGGTATGGGTTAGGGTTAGGGTTAGGGTTAGGGTTAGTTTTAGGGTTAGGGATTGGTTTAGGGTACGGGTTAGGATTAGCATACTTGTTCGGGTTAGGGTTTTGGTTAGGGTTAGGGTACGCGTTAGGGTTAGGGTATGGGTTAGGTTTAGGGTACACGTTAGGATTAGGGTATTTATTAAACCTATCCCACTCTCTAGATACCACTTAGCACGTAAAGGAATATTATTTGGGGTTCAGCCATGGAGAAGATTTTAGTCACTAGGATAAGATAAAGAATAAACACATTATTAAAAAAATCACATAAGGTTTTCTTTTTAACCTGTTCTTTAAAACACTAGTGTTTAGGAAATCTAATGGAGGCAAAAGCAGTAAAGGGTAGTTTAGGGTTAGGGTTAGGGTTAGGGTTAGGGTAGGGCTTAGGATACGGGTGAGGGTACTGGTGAGGGTACTGCGTAGGTTATTGGTTAGGGTTAGGGTACGGCTTAGGATACGGGTTAGGATATGGGTTAGGTTACGGCGTTGGGTATGGGTGAGGGTTAGGGTTAGGGTTAGGGTAAGCTTTGGGTACGGGTTAGGGTACGGGTGAGGGTACGGCGTAGGGTAGAGGTTAGGGTTAGGTTTAGGGTTAGGGTACGGCTTAGGATACGGGTTAGGGTATGGGTGAGGGTACGGCGTAGCGTATGGGCTAGGGTTAGGGTTAGGGTTAGTTTTAGGGTTAGGGATTGGTTTAGGGTACGGATTAGGATTAGCGTACGTGTTAGGGTTAGGGTTTGGGTTAGGGTTAGGGTACGCATTAGGGTTAGGGTATGGGTTAGGGTTAGGGTACACGTTAGGATTAGGGTATTTATTAAACCAATCCCACTCTCTAGATACCACTTAGCACGTAAAGGAATATTATTTAGGGTCCAGCCACGGAGAAGATTTTCGTCACTAGGATAAGATAAAGAATAAACACATTATAAAAAAATCACATTAGGATTTTCTTTTTAACCTGTTCCTTAAAACACTAGTGCTTAGGAAATCTAATGGAGGCAAAAGCAGTCAAGGGTAGTTTAGGGTTAGGGTTAGGGTTAGGGTTAGTGTTAGGGTTAGGGTACGGCTTAGGGTATGGGATAGGGTATGGGTGAGGGTACGGCATAGGGTAGGGTTTAGGCTTAGGGTTAGTGTTAGGGTTAGGGTTAGGGTATGGCTCAGGGTACGGGTGAGGGTACTGTGTAGGTCATTGGTTAGGGTTAGGTTAAGGCTTAGGATACAGGTTATTTTATGGGTTATGGTATGGCGCAGGGTATGGGTAAGGGTTAGGGTTAGGGTTAGGGTTAGAGTTAGGGTACGGCTTAGGGTACGGGTTAGGGAACGGGTGAGGGTTCGGCGTAGTGTATAGGTTAGGGTTAGGGTTAGGGTACGGCTTAGGGTACGGATTAGGTTATGGGTGAGGGTACGGCGTAGGGTATGGGTTAGGGTTAGGGTTAGGGTTAGTGTTAGTGTTAGGGTTAGGGTACGGCTTAGCGTATGGGATAGGGTACGGGTGAGGGTACGGCGTAGGGTAGGGGTTAGGGTTAGGGTTAGCGTTAGGGTTAGGGTATGGCTTAGGGTACGGGTGAGGGTACGGGTGAGGGTACTGCGTAGGGTATTGGTTAGGGTTAGGGTACGGCTTAGGATACGTGTTAGGGTACGGGTTAGGGTATGGCGTAGAGTGTGGGTTAGGGTTAGGGTTAGTGTTAGGGTTAGGGTTATGGTACGTCTTAGGGTACGTGTTAGGGTACGGGTTAGGGTACGGCTTAGGTTATAGGATAGGGTACAGGTGAGGGTATGGCATAGGGTAGGGGTTAGGGTTAGGTTTAGGGTTAGGGTTAGGGTTAGGGTACGGCTTAGGGTACGGATGAGGGTATGGGTGAGGATACTGCGTAGGGTATTGGTTAGGGTTAGGGTATGGCTTAGGATACGGGTTAGGGTACGTGTTAGGGTATGGCGTACGCTATGGGTTAGGGTTAGGGTTAGGGTTAGGGTTAGGGTTAGGGTTAGGGTACGGCTTAGGGTACGGTTTAGGGTACGGGTGAGGTTACGGCATAGGGTATAGTTTAGGGTTAGGGTTAGGGTTAGGGTACGGCTTAGGGTACGGGATAGGGTACGGGTGAGGGTATGGCGTAGTGTATAGGTTAGGGTTAGGGTTAGGGTTAGGGTATGGCTTAGGGTACGGGTGAGGGTACGGGTGAGGGTACTGTGTAGGGTATTGGTTATGGTTAGGGTACGGCTTAGAATACGGGTTAGGGTACGGTTTAGGGTACGGCGTAGGGTATGGGTTAGGGTTAGGGTTAGGGTTAGGGTTAGGGTTAGGGTACGGCTTAGGGTACGGGTTAGGGTACGGGTGAGGGTACGGCGTAGTGTATAGGTTAGGGTTAGGGTTAGGGTTAGGGTACGGCTTAGGGTATGGGATAGGGTACGGGTGAGGGTACGTCGTTGGGTAGGGGTTAGGTTTAGGGTTAGGTTTAGTGTTAGGGTTAGGGTACGGCTTAGGGTATGGGATAGGTTACGGGTGAGGGTACGGCGTAGGGTAGGGGTTAGGGTTAGGTTTAGGGTTAGTGTTAGGTTTAGGGTACCGCTTAGGGTATGGGATAGGGTACGGCGTAGGGTAGCGGTTAGGGTTAGGGTTAGGGTTAGGGTACGGCTTAGGATACGGGTTAGGGTACGGGTGAGGGTGCGGCGTAGCGTATGTGTTAGGGTTAGGGTTAGGGTTAGGGTACGGCTTAGGGTACGGATTAGGGTACGGGTGAGGGTACGGCGTAGGTTATGGGTTAGGGTTAGGGTTAGGGTTAGGGTTAGTTTTAGGGTTAGGGATTGGTTTAGGGTAAGGGTTAGGATTAGCATACTTGTTCGGGTTAGGGTTTTGGTTAGGGTTAGGGTACGCGTTAGGGTTAGGGTATGGGTTAGATTTAGGGTACACTTTAGGATTAGGGTATTTATTAAACCTATCCCACTCTCTAGATACCACTTAGCACGTAAAGGAATATTATTTGGGGTTCAGCCATGGAGAAGATTTTAGTCACTAGGATAAGATAAAGAATAAACACATTATAAAAAAAATCACATAAGGTTTTCTTTTTAACCTGTTCTTTAAAACACTAGTGTTTAGGAAATCTAATGGAGGCAAAAGCAGTAAAGGGTAGTTTAGGGTTAGGGTTAGGGTAGGGCTTAGGATACGGGTGAGGGTACTGGTGAGGGTACTGCGTAGGTTATTGGTTAGGGTTAGGGTACGGCTTAGGATACGGGTTAGGATATGGGTTAGGTTACGGCGTTGGGTATGGGTGAGGGTTAGGGTTAGGGTTAGGGTAAGGCTTTGGGTACGGGTTAGGGTACGGGTGAGGGTACGGCGTAGGGTAGATGTTAGGGTTAGGTTTAGGATTAGGGTACGGCTTAGGATACGGGTTAGGGTATGGGTGAGGGTACGGCGTAGCGTATGGGTTAGGGTTAGGGTTAGGGTTAGGGTTAGTTTTAGGGTTAGGGATTGGTTTAGGGTACGGGTTAGGATTAGCGTACGTGTTAGGGTTAGGGTTTGGGTTAGGGTTAGGGTACGCATTAGGGTTAGGGTATGGGTTAAGGTTAGGGTACACGTTAGGATTAGGGTATTTATTAAACCTATCCCACTCTCTAGATACCACTTAGCACGTAAAGGAATATTATTTAGGGTCCAGCCATGGAGAAGATTTTCGTCACTAGGATAAGATAAAGAATAAACACATTATAAAAAAATCACATTAGAATTTTCTTTTTAACCTGTTCCTTAAAACACTAGTGCTTAGGAAATCTAATGGAGGCAAAAGCAGTCAAGGGTAGTTTAGGGTTAGGGTTAGGGTTAGGGTTAGTGTTAGGGTTAGGGTACGGCTTAGGGTATGGGATAGGGTATGGGTGAGGGTACGGCATAGGGTAGGGTTTAGGGTTAGGGATAGTGTTAGGGTTAGGGTTAGGGTATGGCTTAGGGTACGGGTGAGGGTACTGTGTAGGTCATTGGTTAGGGTTAGGTTAAGGCTTAGGATACAGGTTATTGTATGGGTTAGGGTACGGCGCAGGGTATGGTTAAGGGTTAGGGTTAGGGTTAGGGTTAGAGTTAGGGTACGGCTTAGGTTACGGGTTAGGGAACGGGTGAGGGTACGGCGTAGTGTATAGGTTGGGGTTAGGGTTAGGGTACGGCTTAGGGTACGGATTAGGTTATGGGTGAGGGTACGGCGTAGGGTATGGGTTAGGGTTAGGGTTAGGGTTAGTGTTAGTGTTAGGGTTAGGGTACGGCTTAGCGTATGGGATAGGGTACGGGTGAGGGTACGGCGTAGGGTAGGGGTTAGGGTTAGGGTTAGGGTTAGGGTTAGGGTATGGCTTAGGGTACGGGTGAGGGTACGGGTGAGGGTACTGCGTAGGGTATTGGTTAGGGTTAGGGTACGGCTTAGGATACGTGTTAGGGTACGGGTTAGGGTACGGCGTAGAGTGTGGGTTAGGGTTAGGGTTAGTGTTAGGGTTAGGGTTACGGTACGTCTTAGGGTACGTGTTAGGGTACGGGTTAGGGTACGGCTTAGGTTATGGGATAGGGTACAGGTGAGGGTATGGCATAGGGTAGGGGTTAGGGTTAGGTTTAGGGTTAGGGTTAGGGTTAGGGTACGGCTTAGGGTACGGGTGAGGGTATGGGTGAGGATACTGCGTAGGGTATTGGTTAGGGTTAGGGTACGGCTTAGGATACGGGTTAGGGTACGTGTTAGGGTATGGCTTACGCTATGGGTTAGGGTTAGTGTTAGGGTTAGGGTACGGCTTAGGGTACGGGTTAGGGTATGGGTGAGGTTACGGCGTAGGGTATAGTTTAGGGTTAGGGTTAGGGTTAGGGTACGGCTTAGGGTACGGGTTAGGGTACGGGTGAGGTTATGGCGTAGTGTATAGGTTAGGGTTAGGGTTAGGGTTAGGGTATGGCTTAGGGTACGGGTGAGGGTACGGGTGAGGGTACTGTGTAGGGTATTGGTTATGGTTAGGGTACGGCTTAGAATACGGGTTAGGGTACGGTTTAGGGTACGGCGTAGGGTATGGGTTAGGGTTAGGGTTAGGGTTAGGGTTAGGGTTAGGGTACGGCTTAGGGTACGGGTTAGGGTATGGGTGAGGTTACGGCGTAGGGTATAGTTTAGGGTTAGGGTTAGGATTAGGGTACGGCTTAGGGTACGGGTTAGGGTACGGGTGAGGGTATGGCGTAGTGTATAGGTTAGTGTTAGGGTTAGGGTTAGGGTATGGCTTAGGGTACGGGTGAGGGTACGGGTG
The DNA here is from genome assembly GCF_028564815.1 of Eubalaena glacialis. Classification (NCBI taxonomy): domain Eukaryota; kingdom Metazoa; phylum Chordata; class Mammalia; order Artiodactyla; family Balaenidae; genus Eubalaena; species Eubalaena glacialis. The sequence continues at coordinate 81,410 of NW_026871845.1, read as the reverse complement.
AGGGTACTGTGTAGGGTATTGGTTATGGTTAGGGTACGGCTTAGAATACGGGTTAGGGTACGGTTTAGGGTACGGCGTAGGGTATGGGTTAGGGTTAGGGTTAGGGTTAGGGTTAGGGTACGGCTTAGGGTACGGCTTAGCGTACGGGTGAGGGTACGGCGCAGTGTATAGGTTAGGGTTAGGGTTAGGGTTAGAGTACGGCTTAGGGTATGGGATAGGGTACGGGTGAGGGTACGGCGTAGGGTAGGGGTTAGGTTTAGGGTTAGGGTTAGTGTTAGGTTTAGGGTACCGCTTAGGGTATGGGATAGGGTACGGCGTAGGGTAGTGGTTAGGGTTAGGGTTAGGGTTAGGGTACGGCTTAGGATACGGGTTAGGGTATGGGTGAGGGTGCGGCGTAGCGTATGGGTTAGGGTTAGGGTTAGGGTACGGCTTAGGGTATGGGTTAGGGTACGGGTGAGGTTACGGCGTAGGTTATGGGTTAGGGTTAGGGTTAGGGTTAGGGTTAGTTTTAGGGTTAGGGATTGGTTTAGGGTACGGGTTAGGATTAGCATACTTGTTCGGGTTAGGGTTTTGGTTAGGGTTAGGGTACGCGTTAGGGTTAGGGTATGGGTTAGGTTTAGGGTACACGTTAGGATTAGGGTATTTATTAAACCTATCCCACTCTCTAGATACCACTTAGCACGTAAAGGAATATTATTTGGGGTTCAGCCATGGAGAAGATTTTAGTCACTAGGATAAGATAAAGAATAAACACATTATTAAAAAAATCACATAAGGTTTTCTTTTTAACCTGTTCTTTAAAACACTAGTGTTTAGGAAATCTAATGGAGGCAAAAGCAGTAAAGGGTAGTTTAGGGTTAGGGTTAGGGTTAGGGTTAGGGTAGGGCTTAGGATACGGGTGAGGGTACTGGTGAGGGTACTGCGTAGGATATTGGTTAGGGTTAGGGTACGGCTTAGGATACGGGTTAGGATATGGGTTAGGTTACGGCGTTGGGTATGGGTGAGGGTTAGGGTTAGGGTTAGGGTAAGCTTTGGGTACGGGTTAGGGTACGGGTGAGGGTACGGCGTAGGGTAGAGGTTAGGGTTAGGTTTAGGGTTAGGGTACGGCTTAGGATACGGGTTAGGGTATGGGTGAGGGTACGGCGTAGCGTATGGGCTAGGGTTAGGGTTAGGGTTAGTTTTAGGGTTAGGGATTGGTTTAGGGTACGGATTAGGATTAGCGTACGTGTTAGGGTTAGGGTTTGGGTTAGGGTTAGGGTACGCATTAGGGTTAGGGTATGGGTTAGGGTTAGGGTACACGTTAGGATTAGGGTATTTATTAAACCAATCCCACTCTCTAGATACCACTTAGCACGTAAAGGAATATTATTTAGGGTCCAGCCACGGAGAAGATTTTCGTCACTAGGATAAGATAAAGAATAAACACATTATAAAAAAATCACATTAGGATTTTCTTTTTAACCTGTTCCTTAAAACACTAGTGCTTAGGAAATCTAATGGAGGCAAAAGCAGTCAAGGGTAGTTTAGGGTTAGGGTTAGGGTTAGGGTTAGTGTTAGGGTTAGGGTACGGCTTAGGGTATGGGATAGGGTATGGGTGAGGGTACGGCATAGGGTAGGGTTTAGGCTTAGGGTTAGTGTTAGGGTTAGGGTTAGGGTATGGCTCAGGGTACGGGTGAGGGTACTGTGTAGGTCATTGGTTAGGGTTAGGTTAAGGCTTAGGATACAGGTTATTTTATGGGTTATGGTACGGCGCAGGGTATGGGTAAGGGTTAGGGTTAGGGTTAGGGTTAGAGTTAGGGTACGGCTTAGGGTACGGGTTAGGGAACGGGTGAGGGTTCGGCGTAGTGTATAGGTTAGGGTTAGGGTTAGGGTACGGCTTAGGGTACGGATTAGGTTATGGGTGAGGGTACGGCGTAGGGTATGGGTTAGGGTTAGGGTTAGGGTTAGTGTTAGTGTTAGGGTTAGGGTACGGCTTAGCGTATGGGATAGGGTACGGGTGAGGGTACGGCGTAGGGTAGGGGTTAGGGTTAGGGTTAGCGTTAGGGTTAGGGTATGGCTTAGGGTACGGGTGAGGGTACGGGTGAGGGTACTGCGTAGGGTATTGGTTAGGGTTAGGGTACGGCTTAGGATACGTGTTAGGGTACGGGTTAGGGTATGGCGTAGAGTGTGGGTTAGGGTTAGGGTTAGTGTTAGGGTTAGGGTTATGGTACGTCTTAGGGTACGTGTTAGGGTACGGGTTAGGGTACGGCTTAGGTTATGGGATAGGGTACAGGTGAGGGTATGGCATAGGGTAGGGGTTAGGGTTAGGTTTAGGGTTAGGGTTAGGGTTAGGGTACGGCTTAGGGTACGGATGAGGGTATGGGTGAGGATACTGCGTAGGGTATTGGTTAGGGTTAGGGTATGGCTTAGGATACGGGTTAGGGTACGTGTTAGGGTATGGCGTACGCTATGGGTTAGGGTTAGGGTTAGGGTTAGGGTTAGGGTTAGGGTTAGGGTACGGCTTAGGGTACGGTTTAGGGTACGGGTGAGGTTACGGCATAGGGTATAGTTTAGGGTTAGGGTTAGGGTTAGGGTACGGCTTAGGGTACGGGATAGGGTACGGGTGAGGGTATGGCGTAGTGTATAGGTTAGGGTTAGGGTTAGGGTTAGGGTATGGCTTAGGGTACGGGTGAGGGTACGGGTGAGGGTACTGTGTAGGGTATTGGTTATGGTTAGGGTACGGCTTAGAATACGGGTTAGGGTACGGTTTAGGGTACGGCGTAGGGTATGGGTTAGGGTTAGGGTTAGGGTTAGGGTTAGGGTTAGGGTACGGCTTAGGGTACGGGTTAGGGTACGGGTGAGGGTACGGCGTAGTGTATAGGTTAGGGTTAGGGTTAGGGTTAGGGTACGGCTTAGGGTATGGGATAGGGTACGGGTGAGGGTACGTCGTTGGGTAGGGGTTAGGTTTAGGGTTAGGTTTAGTGTTAGGGTTAGGGTACGGCTTAGGGTATGGGATAGGTTACGGGTGAGGGTACGGCGTAGGGTAGGGGTTAGGGTTAGGTTTAGGGTTAGTGTTAGGTTTAGGGTACCGCTTAGGGTATGGGATAGGGTACGGCGTAGGGTAGCGGTTAGGGTTAGGGTTAGGGTTAGGGTACGGCTTAGGATACGGGTTAGGGTACGGGTGAGGGTGCGGCGTAGCGTATGTGTTAGGGTTAGGGTTAGGGTTAGGGTACGGCTTAGGGTACGGATTAGGGTACGGGTGAGGGTACGGCGTAGGTTATGGGTTAGGGTTAGGGTTAGGGTTAGGGTTAGTTTTAGGGTTAGGGATTGGTTTAGGGTAAGGGTTAGGATTAGCATACTTGTTCGGGTTAGGGTTTTGGTTAGGGTTAGGGTACGCGTTAGGGTTAGGGTATGGGTTAGATTTAGGGTACACTTTAGGATTAGGGTATTTATTAAACCTATCCCACTCTCTAGATACCACTTAGCACGTAAAGGAATATTATTTGGGGTTCAGCCATGGAGAAGATTTTAGTCACTAGGATAAGATAAAGAATAAACACATTATAAAAAAAATCACATAAGGTTTTCTTTTTAACCTGTTCTTTAAAACACTAGTGTTTAGGAAATCTAATGGAGGCAAAAGCAGTCAAGGGTAGTTTAGGGTTAGGGTTAGGGTAGGGCTTAGGATACGGGTGAGGGTACTGGTGAGGGTACTGCGTAGGTTATTGGTTAGGGTTAGGGTACGGCTTAGGATACGGGTTAGGATATGGGTTAGGTTACGGCGTTGGGTATGGGTGAGGGTTAGGGTTAGGGTTAGGGTAAGGCTTTGGGTACGGGTTAGGGTACGGGTGAGGGTACGGCGTAGGGTAGATGTTAGGGTTAGGTTTAGGATTAGGGTACGGCTTAGGATACGGGTTAGGGTATGGGTGAGGGTACGGCGTAGCGTATGGGTTAGGGTTAGGGTTAGGGTTAGGGTTAGTTTTAGGGTTAGGGATTGGTTTAGGGTACGGGTTAGGATTAGCGTACGTGTTAGGGTTAGGGTTTGGGTTAGGGTTAGGGTACGCATTAGGGTTAGGGTATGGGTTAAGGTTAGGGTACACGTTAGGATTAGGGTATTTATTAAACCTATCCCACTCTCTAGATACCACTTAGCACGTAAAGGAATATTATTTAGGGTCCAGCCATGGAGAAGATTTTCGTCACTAGGATAAGATAAAGAATAAACACATTATAAAAAAATCACATTAGAATTTTCTTTTTAACCTGTTCCTTAAAACACTAGTGCTTAGGAAATCTAATGGAGGCAAAAGCAGTCAAGGGTAGTTTAGGGTTAGGGTTAGGGTTAGGGTTAGTGTTAGGGTTAGGGTACGGCTTAGGGTATGGGATAGGGTATGGGTGAGGGTACGGCATAGGGTAGGGTTTAGGGTTAGGGATAGTGTTAGGGTTAGGGTTAGGGTATGGCTTAGGGTACGGGTGAGGGTACTGTGTAGGTCATTGGTTAGGGTTAGGTTAAGGCTTAGGATACAGGTTATTGTATGGGTTAGGGTACGGCGCAGGGTATGGTTAAGGGTTAGGGTTAGGGTTAGGGTTAGAGTTAGGGTACGGCTTAGGGTACGGGTTAGGGAACGGGTGAGGGTACGGCGTAGTGTATAGGTTAGGGTTAGGGTTAGGGTACGGCTTAGGGTACGGATTAGGTTATGGTTGAGGGTACGGCGTAGGGTATGGGTTAGGGTTAGGGTTAGGGTTAGTGTTAGTGTTAGGGTTAGGGTACAGCTTAGCGTATGGGATAGGGTACGGGTTAGGGTACGGCGTAGGGTAGGGGTTAGGGTTAGGGTTAGGGTTAGGGTTAGGGTATGGCTTAGGGTACGGGTGAGGGTACGGGTGAGGGTACTGCGTAGGGTATTGGTTAGGGTTAGGGTACGGCTTAGGATACGTGTTAGGGTACGGGTTAGGGTACGGCGTAGAGTGTGGGTTAGGGTTAGGGTTAGTGTTAGGGTTAGGGTTACGGTACGTCTTAGGGTACGTGTTAGGGTACGGGTTAGGGTACGGCTTAGGTTATGGGATAGGGTACAGGTGAGGGTATGGCATAGGGTAGGGGTTAGGGTTAGGTTTAGGGTTAGGGTTAGGGTTAGGGTACGGCTTAGGGTACGGGTGAGGGTATGGGTGAGGATAATGCGTAGGGTATTGGTTAGGGTTAGGGTACGGCTTAGGATACGGGTTAGGGTACGTGTTAGGGTATGGCGTACGCTATGGGTTAGGGTTAGGGTTAGGGTTAGGGTTAGGGTACGGCTTAGGGTACGGGTTAGGGTATGGGTGAGGTTACGGCGTAGGGTATAGTTTAGGGTTAGGGTTAGGGTTAGGGTACGGCTTAGGGTACGGGTTAGGGTACGGGTGAGGGTATGGCGTAGTGTATAGGTTAGGGTTAGGGTTAGGGTTAGGGTATGGCTTAGGGTACGGGTGAGGGTACGGGTGAGGGTACTGTGTAGGGTATTGCTTATGGTTAGGGTACGGCTTAGAATACGGGTTAGGGTACGGTTTAGGGTACGGCGTAGGGTATGGGTTAGGGTTAGGGTTAGGGTTAGGGTTAGGGTACGGCTTAGGGTACGGCTTAGCGTACGGGTGAGGGTACGGCGCAGTGTATAGGTTAGGGTTAGGGTTAGGGTTAGAGTACGGCTTAGGTTATGGGATAGGGTACGGGTGAGGGTACGGCGTAGGGTAGGGGTTAGGTTTAGGGTTAGGGTTAGTGTTAGGTTTAGGGTACCGCTTAGGGTATGGGATAGGGTACGGCGTAGGGTAGCGGTTAGGGTTAGGGTTAGGGTTAGGGTACGGCTTAGGATACGGGTTAGGGTATGGGTGAGGGTGCGGCGTAGCGTATGGGTTAGGGTTAGGGTTAGGGTACGGCTTAGGGTATGGGTTAGGGTACGGGTGAGGTTACGGCGTAGGTTATGGGTTAGGGTTAGGGTTAGGGTTAGGGTTAGTTTTAGGGTTAGGGATTGGTTTAGGGTACGGGTTAGGATTAGCATACTTGTTCGGGTTAGGGTTTTGGTTAGGGTTAGGGTACGCGTTAGGGTTAGGGTATGGGTTAGGTTTAGGGTACACGTTAGGATTAGGGTATTTATTAAACCTATCCCACTCTCTAGATACCACTTAGCACGTAAAGGAATATTATTTGGGGTTCAGCCATGGAGAAGATTTTAGTCACTAGGATAAGATAAAGAATAAACACATTATTAAAAAAATCACATAAGGTTTTCTTTTTAACCTGTTCTTTAAAACACTAGTGTTTAGGAAATCTAATGGAGGCAAAAGCAGTAAAGGGTAGTTTAGGGTTAGGGTTAGGGTTAGGGTTAGGGTAGGGCTTAGGATACGGGTGAGGGTACTGGTGAGGGTACTGCGTAGGTTATTGGTTAGGGTTAGGGTACGGCTTAGGATACGGGTTAGGATATGGGTTAGGTTACGGCGTTGGGTATGGGTGAGGGTTAGGGTTAGGGTTAGGGTAAGCTTTGGGTACGGGTTAGGGTACGGGTGAGGGTACGGCGTAGGGTAGAGGTTAGGGTTAGGTTTAGGGTTAGGGTACGGCTTAGGATACGGGTTAGGGTATGGGTGAGGGTACGGCGTAGCGTATGGGTTAGGGTTAGGGTTAGGGTTAGTTTTAGGGTTAGGGATTGGTTTAGGGTACGGGTTAGGATTAGCGTACGTGTTAGGGTTAGGGTTTGGGTTAGGGTTAGGGTACGCATTAGGGTTAGGGTATGGGTTAGGGTTAGGGTACGCGTTAGGGTTAGGGTATGGGTTAGGGTTAGGGTACACGTTAGGATTAGGGAATTTATTAAACCTATCCCACTCTCTAGATACCACTTAGCACGTAAAGGAATATTATTTAGGGTCCAGCCATGGAGAATATTTTCGTCACTAGGATAAGATAAAGAATAATCACATTATAAAAAAATCACATTAGGATTTTCTTTTTAACCTGTTCCTTAAAACACTAGTGCTTAGGAAATCTAATGGAGGCAAAAGCAGTCAAGGGTAGTTTAGGGTTAGGGTTAGGGTTAGGGTTAGTGTTAGGGTTAGGGTACGGCTTAGGGTATGGGATAGGGTATGGGTGAGGGTACGGCATAGGGTAGGGTTTAGGGTTAGGGTTAGTGTTAGGGTTAGGGTTAGGGTATGGCTTAGGGTACGGGTGAGGGTACTGTGTAGGTCATTGGTTAGGGTTAGGTTAAGGCTTAGGATACAGGTTATTGTATGGGTTAGGGTACGGCGCAGGGTATGGGTAAGGGTTAGGGTTAGGGTTAGGGTTAGAGTTAGGGTACGGCTTAGGGTACGGGTTAGGGTACGGGTGAGGGTATGGCGTAGTGTATAGGTTAGGGTTAGGGTTAGGGTACGGCTTAGGGTACGGGTTAGGTTAAAGTTGAGGTTACGGCGTAGGGTATGGGTTAGGGTTAGGGTTAGGGTTAGTGTTAGTGTTAGGGTTAGGGTACGGCTTAGCGTATGGGATAGGGTACGGGTGAGGGTACGGCGTAGGGTAGGGGTTAGGGTTAGGGTTAGGGTTACTGTTAGGGTATGGCTTAGGGTACGGGTGAGGGTTAGGGTTAGGGTTAGGGTTAGGGTACGGCGTAGAGTGTGGGTTAGGGTTAGGGTAACTGTTAGGGTTAGGGTTACGGTACGTCTTAGGGTACGTGTTAGGGTACGGGTGAGGGTACGGCGTAGGTTATGGGTTAGGGTTAGGGTTAGGGTTAGGGTTAGGGTACGGCTTAGGATACGGGTTAGGGTACGGGTGAGGGTACGGCGTAGGTTATGGATTAGGGTTAGGGTTAGTGTTAGGGTTATGGTACGGCTTAGGTTATGGGATAGGGTACAGGTGAGGGTATGGCATAGGGTAGGGGTTAGGGTTAGGTTTAGGGTTAGGGTTAGGGTTAGGGTACGCCTTAGGGTACGGGTGAGGGTATGGGTGAGGATACTGCATAGGGTATTGGTTAGGGTTAGGGTACGGCTTAGGATACGGGTTAGGGTACGTGTTAGGGTATGGCGTACGCTATGGGTTAGGGTTAGGGTTAGGGTTAGGGTTAGGGTTAGGGTTAGGGTACGGCTTAGGGTACGGGTTAGGGTACGGGTGAGGTTACGGCGTAGGGTATAGTTTAGGGTTAGGGTTAGGGTTAGGGTACAGCTTAGGGTACGGGTTAGGGTACGGGTGAGGGTATGGCGTAGTGTATAGGTTAGGGTTAGGGTTAGGTTTAGGGTATGGCTTAGGGTACGGGTGAGGGTACGGGTGAGGGTACTGTGTAGGGTATTGGTTATGGTTAGGGTACGGCTTAGAATACGGGTTAGGGTACGGTTTAGGGTACGGCGTAGGGTATGGGTTAGGGTTAGGGTTAGGGTTAGGGTTAGGGTTAGGGTACGGCTTAGGGTACGGGTTAGGGTACGTGTGAGGGTACGGCGTAGTATATAGGTTAGGGTTAGTGTTAGGGTTAGGGTACGGCTTAGGGTATGGGATAGGGTACGGGTGAGGGTACGTCGTTGGGTAGGGGTTAGGTTTAGGGTTAGGGTTAGTGTTAGGGTTAGGGTACGGCTTAGGGTATGGGATAGGTTACGGGTGAGGGTACGGCGTAGGGTAGGGGTTAGGGTTAGGTTTAGGGTTAGTGTTAGGTTTAGGGTACCGCTTAGGGTATGGGATAGGGTACGGCGTAGGTTAGCGGTTAGGGTTAGGGTTAGGGTTAGGGTACGGCTTAGGATACGGGTTAGGGTACGGGTGAGGGTGCGGCGTAGCGTATGGGTTAGGGTTAGGGTTAGGGTTAGGGTACGGCTTAGGGTACGGGTTAGGGTACGGGTGAGGGTACGGCGTAGGTTATGGGTTAGGGTTAGGGTTAGGGTTAGGGTTAGTTTTAGGGTTAGGGATTGGTTTAGGGTAAGGGTTAGGATTAGCATACTTGTTCGGGTTAGGGTTTTGGTTAGGGTTAGGATACGTGTTAGGGTTAGGGTATGGGTTAGGTTTAGGGTACACGTTAGGATTAGGGTATTTATTAAACCTATCCCACTCTCTAGATACCACTTAGCACGTAAAGGAATATTATTTGGGGTTCAGCCATGGAGAAGATTTTAGTCACTAGGATAAGATAAAGAATAAACACATTATAAAAAAAATCACATAAGGTTTTCTTTTTAACCTGTTCTTTAAAACACTAGTGTTTAGGAAATCTAATGGAGGCAAAAGCAGTAAATTGTAGTTTAGGGTTAGGGTTAGGGTAGGGCTTAGGATACGGGTGAGGGTACTGGTGAGGGTACTGCGTAGGTTATTGGTTAGGGTTAGGGTACGGCTTAGGATACGGGTTAGGATATGGGTTAGGTTACGGCGTTGGGTATGGGTGAGGGTTAGGGTTAGGGTTAGGGTAAGGCTTTGGGTACGGGTTAGGGTACGGGTGAGGGTACGGCGTAGGGTAGAGGTTAGGGTTAGGTTTAGGATTAGGGTACGGCTTAGGATACGGGTTAGGGTATGGGTGAGGGTACGGCGTAGCGTATGGGTTAGGGTTAGGGTTAGGGTTAGGGTACATGTTAGGATTAGGGTATTTATTAAACCTATCCCACTCTCTAGATACCACTTAGCACGTAAAGGAATATTATTTAGGGTCCAGCCATGGAGAAGATTTTCGTCACTAGGATAAGATAAAGAATAAACACATTATAAAAAAATCACATTAGGATTTTCTTTTTAACCTGTTCCTTAAAACACTAGTGCTTAGGAAATCTAATGGAGGCAAAAGCAGTCAAGGGTAGTTTAGGGTTAGGGTTAGGGTTAGGGTTAGTGTTAGGGTTAGGGTACGGCTTAGGGTATGGGATAGGGTATGGGTGAGGGTACGGCATAGGGTAGGGTTTAGGGTTAGGGTTAGTGTTAGGGTTAGGGTTAGGGTATGGCTTAGGTTACGGGTGAGGGTACTGTGTAGGTCATTGGTTAGGGTTAGGTTAAGGCTTAGGATACAGGTTATTGTATGGGTTAGGGTACGGCGCAGGGTATGGTTAAGGGTTAGGGTTAGGGTTAGGGTTAGAGTTAGGGTACGGCTTAGGTTACGGGTTAGGGAACGGGTGAGGGTACGGCGTAGTGTATAGGTTGGGGTTAGGGTTAGGGTACGGCTTAGGGTACGGATTAGGTTATGGGTGAGGGTACGGCGTAGGGTATGGGTTAGGGTTAGGGTTAGGGTTAGTGTTAGTGTTAGGGTTAGGGTACGGCTTAGCGTATGGGATAGGGTACGGGTGAGGGTACGGCGTAGGGTAGGGGTTAGGGTTAGGGTTAGGGTTAGGGTTAGGGTATGGCTTAGGGTACGGGTGAGGGTACGGGTGAGGGTACTGCGTAGGGTATTGGTTAGGGTTAGGGTACGGCTTAGGATACGTGTTAGGGTACGGGTTAGGGTACGGCGTAGAGTGTGGGTTAGGGTTAGGGTTAGTGTTAGGGTTAGGGTTACGGTACGTCTTAGGGTACGTGTTAGGGTACGGGTTAGGGTACGGCTTAGGTTATGGGATAGGGTACAGGTGAGGGTATGGCATAGGGTAGGGGTTAGGGTTAGGTTTAGGGTTAGGGTTAGGGTTAGGGTACGGCTTAGGGTACGGGTGAGGGTATGGGTGAGGATACTGCGTAGGGTATTGGTTAGGGTTAGGGTACGGCTTAGGATACGGGTTAGGGTACGTGTTAGGGTATGGCGTACGCTATGGGTTAGGGTTAGGGTTAGGGTTAGGGTTAGGGTACGGCTTAGGGTACGGGTTAGGGTATGGGTGAGGTTACGGCGTAGGGTATAGTTTAGGGTTAGGGTTAGGGTTAGGGTACGGCTTAGGGTACGGGTTAGGGTACGGGTGAGGTTATGGCGTAGTGTATAGGTTAGGGTTAGGGTTAGGGTTAGGGTATGGCTTAGGGTACGGGTGAGGGTACGGGTGAGGGTACTGTGTAGGGTATTGGTTATGGTTAGGGTACGGCTTAGAATACGGGTTAGGGTACGGTTTAGGGTACGGCGTAGGGTATGGGTTAGGGTTAGGGTTAGGGTTAGGGTTAGGGTTAGGGTACGGCTTAGGGTACGGGTTAGGGTATGGGTGAGGTTACGGCGTAGGGTATAGTTTAGGGTTAGGGTTAGGATTAGGGTACGGCTTAGGGTACGGGTTAGGGTACGGGTGAGGGTATGGCGTAGTGTATAGGTTAGTGTTAGGGTTAGGGTTAGGGTATGGCTTAGGGTACGGGTGAGGGTACGGGTGAGGGTACTGTGTAGGGTATTGGTTATGGTTAGGGTACGGCTTAGAATACGGGTTAGGGTACGGTTTAGGGTACGGCGTAGGGTATGGGTTAGGGTTAGGGTTAGGGTTAGGGTTAGGGTACGGCTTAGGGTACGGCTTAGCGTACGGGTGAGGGTACGGCGCAGTGTATAGGTTAGGGTTAGGGTTAGGGTTAGAGTACGGCTTAGGGTATGGGATAGGGTACGGGTGAGGGTACGGCGTAGGGTAGGGGTTAGGTTTAGGGTTAGGGTTAGTGTTAGGTTTAGGGTACCGCTTAGGGTATGGGATAGGGTACGGCGTAGGGTAGTGGTTAGGGTTAGGGTTAGGGTTAGGGTACGGCTTAGGATACGGGTTAGGGTATGGGTGAGGGTGCGGCGTAGCGTATGGGTTAGGGTTAGGGTTAGGGTACGGCTTAGGGTATGGGTTAGGGTACGGGTGAGGTTACGGCGTAGGTTATGGGTTAGGGTTAGGGTTAGGGTTAGGGTTAGTTTTAGGGTTAGGGATTGGTTTAGGGTACGGGTTAGGATTAGCATACTTGTTCGGGTTAGGGTTTTGGTTAGGGTTAGGGTACGCGTTAGGGTTAGGGTATGGGTTAGGTTTAGGGTACACGTTAGGATTAGGGTATTTATTAAACCTATCCCACTCTCTAGATACCACTTAGCACGTAAAGGAATATTATTTGGGGTTCAGCCATGGAGAAGATTTTAGTCACTAGGATAAGATAAAGAATAAACACATTATTAAAAAAATCACATAAGGTTTTCTTTTTAACCTGTTCTTTAAAACACTAGTGTTTAGGAAATCTAATGGAGGCAAAAGCAGTAAAGGGTAGTTTAGGGTTAGGGTTAGGGTTAGGGTTAGGGTAGGGCTTAGGATACGGGTGAGGGTACTGGTGAGGGTACTGCGTAGGTTATTGGTTAGGGTTAGGGTACGGCTTAGGATACGGGTTAGGATATGGGTTAGGTTACGGCGTTGGGTATGGGTGAGGGTTAGGGTTAGGGTTAGGGTAAGCTTTGGGTACGGGTTAGGGTACGGGTGAGGGTACGGCGTAGGGTAGAGGTTAGGGTTAGGTTTAGGGTTAGGGTACGGCTTAGGATACGGGTTAGGGTATGGGTGAGGGTACGGCGTAGCGTATGGGCTAGGGTTAGGGTTAGGGTTAGTTTTAGGGTTAGGGATTGGTTTAGGGTACGGATTAGGATTAGCGTACGTGTTAGGGTTAGGGTTTGGGTTAGGGTTAGGGTACGCATTAGGGTTAGGGTATGGGTTAGGGTTAGGGTACACGTTAGGATTAGGGTATTTATTAAACCAATCCCACTCTCTAGATACCACTTAGCACGTAAAGGAATATTATTTAGGGTCCAGCCATGGAGAAGATTTTCGTCACTAGGATAAGATAAAGAATAAACACATTATAAAAAAATCACATTAGGATTTTCTTTTTAACCTGTTCCTTAAAACACTAGTGCTTAGGAAATCTAATGGAGGCAAAAGCAATCAAGGGTAGTTTAGGGTTAGGGTTAGGGTTAGGGTTAGTGTTAGGGTTAGGGTACGGCTTAGGGTATGGGATAGGGTATGGGTGAGGGTACGGCATAGGGTAGGGTTTAGGCTTAGGGTTAGTGTTAGGGTTAGGGTTAGGGTATGGCTCAGGGTACGGGTGAGGGTACTGTGTAGGTCATTGGTTAGGGTTAGGTTAAGGCTTAGGATACAGGTTATTGTATGGGTTATGGTACGGCGCAGGGTATGGGTAAGGGTTAGGGTTAGGGTTAGGGTTAGAGTTAGGGTACGGCTTAGGGTACGGGTTAGGGAACGGGTGAGGGTTCGGCGTAGTGTATAGGTTAGGGTTAGGGTTAGGGTACGGCTTAGGGTACGGATTAGGTTATGGGTGAGGGTACGGCGTAGGGTATGGGTTAGGGTTAGGGTTAGGGTTAGTGTTAGTGTTAGGGTTAGGGTACGGCTTAGCGTATGGGATAGGGTACGGGTGAGGGTACGGCGTAGGGTAGGGGTTAGGGTTAGGGTTAGCGTTAGGGTTAGGGTATGGCTTAGGGTACGGGTGAGGGTACGGGTGAGGGTACTGCGTAGGGTATTGGTTAGGGTTAGGGTACGGCTTAGGATACGTGTTAGGGTACGGGTTAGGGTATGGCGTAGAGTGTGGGTTAGGGTTAGGGTTAGTGTTAGGGTTAGGGTTATGGTACGTCTTAGGGTACGTGTTAGGGTACGGGTTAGGGTACGGCTTAGGTTATGGGATAGGGTACAGGTGAGGGTATGGCATAGGGTAGGGGTTAGGGTTAGGTTTAGGGTTAGGGTTAGGGTTAGGGTACGGCTTAGGGTACGGATGAGGGTATGGGTGAGGATACTGCGTAGGGTATTGGTTAGGGTTAGGGTATGGCTTAGGATACGGGTTAGGGTACGTGTTAGGGTATGGCGTACGCTATGGGTTAGGGTTAGGGTTAGGGTTAGGGTTAGGGTTAGGGTTAGGGTACGGCTTAGGGTACGGTTTAGGGTACGGGTGAGGTTACGGCATAGGGTATAGTTTAGGGTTAGGGTTAGGGTTAGGGTACGGCTTAGGGTACGGGATAGGGTACGGGTGAGGGTATGGCGTAGTGTATAGGTTAGGGTTAGGGTTAGGGTTAGGGTATGGCTTAGGGTACGGGTGTGGGTACGGGTGAGGGTACTGTGTAGGGTATTGGTTATGGTTAGGGTACGGCTTAGAATACGGGTTAGGGTACGGTTTAGGGTACGGCGTAGGGTATGGGTTAGGGTTAGGGTTAGGGTTAGGGTTAGGGTTAGGGTACGGCTTAGGGTACGGGTTAGGGTACGGGTGAGGGTACGGCGTAGTGTATAGGTTAGGGTTAGGGTTAGGGTTAGGGTACGGCTTAGGGTATGGGATAGGGTACGGGTGAGGGTACGTCGTTGGGTAGGGGTTAGGTTTAGGGTTAGGTTTAGTGTTAGGGTTAGGGTACGGCTTAGGGTATGGGATAGGTTACGGGTGAGGGTACGGCGTAGGGTAGGGGTTAGGGTTAGGTTTAGGGTTAGTGTTAGGTTTAGGGTACCGCTTAGGGTATGGGATAGGGTACGGCGTAGGGTAGCGGTTAGGGTTAGGGTTAGGGTTAGGGTACGGCTTAGGATACGGGTTAGGGTACGGGTGAGGGTGCGGCGTAGCGTATGTGTTAGGGTTAGGGTTAGGGTTAGGGTACGGCTTAGGGTACGGATTAGGGTACGGGTGAGGGTACGGCGTAGGTTATGGGTTAGGGTTAGGGTTAGGGTTAGGGTTAGTTTTAGGGTTAGGGATTGGTTTAGGGTAAGGGTTAGGATTAGCATACTTGTTCGGGTTAGGGTTTTGGTTAGGGTTAGGGTACGCGTTAGGGTTAGGGTATGGGTTAGATTTAGGGTACACTTTAGGATTAGGGTATTTATTAAACCTATCCCACTCTCTAGATACCACTTAGCACGTAAAGGAATATTATTTGGGGTTCAGCCATGGAGAAGATTTTAGTCACTAGGATAAGATAAAGAATAAACACATTATAAAAAAAATCACATAAGGTTTTCTTTTTAACCTGTTCTTTAAAACACTAGTGTTTAGGAAATCTAATGGAGGCAAAAGCAGTAAAGGGTAGTTTAGGGTTAGGGTTAGGGTAGGGCTTAGGATACGGGTGAGGGTACTGGTGAGGGTACTGCGTAGGTTATTGGTTAGGGTTAGGGTACGGCTTAGGATACGGGTTAGGATATGGGTTAGGTTACGGCGTTGGGTATGGGTGAGGGTTAGGGTTAGGGTTAGGGTAAGGCTTTGGGTACGGGTTAGGGTACGGGTGAGGGTACGGCGTAGGGTAGATGTTAGGGTTAGGTTTAGGATTAGGGTACGGCTTAGGATACGGGTTAGGGTATGGGTGAGGGTACGGCGTAGCGTATGGGTTAGGGTTAGGGTTAGGGTTAGGGTTAGTTTTAGGGTTAGGGATTGGTTTAGGGTACGGGTTAGGATTAGCGTACGTGTTAGGGTTAGGGTTTGGGTTAGGGTTAGGGTACGCATTAGGGTTAGGGTATGGGTTAAGGTTAGGGTACACGTTAGGATTAGGGTATTTATTAAACCTATCCCACTCTCTAGATACCACTTAGCACGTAAAGGAATATTATTTAGGGTCCAGCCATGGAGAAGATTTTCGTCACTAGGATAAGATAAAGAATAAACACATTATAAAAAAATCACATTAGAATTTTCTTTTTAACCTGTTCCTTAAAACACTAGTGCTTAGGAAATCTAATGGAGGCAAAAGCAGTCAAGGGTAGTTTAGGGTTAGGGTTAGGGTTAGGGTTAGTGTTAGGGTTAGGGTACGGCTTAGGGTATGGGATAGGGTATGGGTGAGGGTACGGCATAGGGTAGGGTTTAGGGTTAGGGATAGTGTTAGGGTTAGGGTTAGGGTATGGCTTAGGGTACGGGTGAGGGTACTGTGTAGGTCATTGGTTAGGGTTAGGTTAAGGCTTAGGATACAGGTTATTGTATGGGTTAGGGTACGGCGCAGGGTATGGTTAAGGGTTAGGGTTAGGGTTAGGGTTAGAGTTAGGGTACGGCTTAGGGTACGGGTTAGGGAACGGGTGAGGGTACGGCGTAGTGTATAGGTTAGGGTTAGGGTTAGGGTACGGCTTAGGGTACGGATTAGGTTATGGTTGAGGGTACGGCGTAGGGTATGGGTTAGGGTTAGGGTTAGGGTTAGTGTTAGTGTTAGGGTTAGGGTACAGCTTAGCGTATGGGATAGGGTACGGGTTAGGGTACGGCGTAGGGTAGGGGTTAGGGTTAGGGTTAGGGTTAGGGTTAGGGTATGGCTTAGGGTACGGGTGAGGGTACGGGTGAGGGTACTGCGTAGGGTATTGGTTAGGGTTAGGGTACGGCTTAGGATACGTGTTAGGGTACGGGTTAGGGTACGGCGTAGAGTGTGGGTTAGGGTTAGGGTTAGTGTTAGGGTTAGGGTTACGGTACGTCTTAGGGTACGTGTTAGGGTACGGGTTAGGGTACGGCTTAGGTTATGGGATAGGGTACAGGTGAGGGTATGGCATAGGGTAGGGGTTAGGGTTAGGTTTAGGGTTAGGGTTAGGGTTAGGGTACGGCTTAGGGTACGGGTGAGGGTATGGGTGAGGATACTGCGTAGGGTATTGGTTAGGGTTAGGGTACGGCTTAGGATACGGGTTAGGGTACGTGTTAGGGTATGGCGTACGCTATGGGTTAGGGTTAGGGTTAGGGTTAGGGTTAGGGTACGGCTTAGGGTACGGGTTAGGGTATGGGTGAGGTTACGGCGTAGGGTATAGTTTAGGGTTAGGGTTAGGGTTAGGGTACGGCTTAGGGTACGGGTTAGGGTACGGGTGAGGGTATGGCGTAGTGTATAGGTTAGGGTTAGGGTTAGGGTTAGGGTATGGCTTAGGGTACGGGTGAGGGTACGGGTGAGGGTACTGTGTAGGGTATTGCTTATGGTTAGGGTACGGCTTAGAATACGGGTTAGGGTACGGTTTAGGGTACGGCGTAGGGTATGGGTTAGGGTTAGGGTTAGGGTTAGGGTTAGGGTACGGCTTAGGGTACGGCTTAGCGTACGGGTGAGGGTACGGCGCAGTGTATAGGTTAGGGTTAGGGTTAGGGTTAGAGTACGGCTTAGGGTATGGGATAGGGTACGGGTGAGGGTACGGCGTAGGGTAGGGGTTAGGTTTAGGGTTAGGGTTAGTGTTAGGTTTAGGGTACCGCTTAGGGTATGGGATAGGGTACGGCGTAGGGTAGCGGTTAGGGTTAGGGTTAGGGTTAGGGTACGGCTTAGGATACGGGTTAGGGTATGGGTGAGGGTGCGGCGTAGCGTATGGGTTAGGGTTAGGTTTAGGGTACGGCTTAGGGTATGGGTTAGGGTACGGGTGAGGTTACGGCGTAGTTTATGGGTTAGGGTTAGGGTTAGGGTTAGGGTTAGTTTTAGGGTTAGGGATTGGTTTAGGGTACGGGTTAGGATTAGCATACTTGTTCGGGTTAGGGTTTTGGTTAGGGTTAGGGTACGCGTTAGGGTTAGGGTATGGGTTAGGTTTAGGGTACACGTTAGGATTAGGGTATTTATTAAACCTATCCCACTCTCTAGATACCACTTAGCACGTAAAGGAATATTATTTGGGGTTCAGCCATGGAGAAGATTTTAGTCACTAGGATAAGATAAAGAATAAACACATTATTAAAAAAATCACATAAGGTTTTCTTTTTAACCTGTTCTTTAAAACACTAGTGTTTAGGAAATCTAATGGAGGCAAAAGCAGTAAAGGGTAGTTTAGGGTTAGGGTTAGGGTTAGGGTTAGGGTAGGGCTTAGGATACGGGTGAGGGTACTGGTGAGGGTACTGCGTAGGTTATTGGTTAGGGTTAGGGTACGGCTTAGGATACGGGTTAGGATATGGGTTAGGTTACGGCGTTGGGTATGGGTGAGGGTTAGGGTTAGGGTTAGGGTAAGCTTTGGGTACGGGTTAGGGTACGGGTGAGGGTACGGCGTAGGGTAGAGGTTAGGGTTAGGTTTAGGGTTAGGGTACGGCTTAGGATACGGGTTAGGGTATGGGTGAGGGTACGGCGTAGCGTATGGGTTAGGGTTAGGGTTAGGGTTAGTTTTAGGGTTAGGGATTGGTTTAGGGTACGGGTTAGGATTAGCGTACGTGTTAGGGTTAGGGTTTGGGTTAGGGTTAGGGTACGCATTAGGGTTAGGGTATGGGTTAGGCTTAGGGTACACGTTAGGATTAGGGTATTTATTAAACCTATCCCACTCTCTAGATACCACTTAGCACGTAAAGGAATATTATTTAGGATCCAGCCACGGAGAAGATTTTCGTCACTAGGATAAGATAAAGAATAAACACATTATAAAAAAATCACATTAGGATTTTCTTTTTAACCTGTTCCTTAAAACACTAGTGCTTAGGAAATCTAATGGAGGCAAAAGCAGTCAAGGGTAGTTTAGGGTTAGGGTTAGGGTTAGGGTTAGTGTTAGGGTTAGGGTACGGCTTAGGGTATGGGATAGGGTATGGGTGAGGGGACGGCATAGGGTAGGGTTTAGGGTTAGGGTTAGTGTTAGGGTTAGGGTTAGGGTATGGCTCAGGGTACGGGTGAGGGTACTGTGTAGGTCATTGGTTAGGGTTAGGTTAAGGCTTAGGATACAGGTTATTGTATGGGTTAGGGTACAGCGCAGGGTATGGTTAAGGGTTAGGGTTAGGGTTAGGGTTAGAGTTAGGGTACGGCTTAGGGTACGGGTTAGGGAACGGGTGAGGGTTCGGCGTAGTGTATAGGTTAGGGTTAGGGTTAGGGTACGGCTTAGGGTACGGATTAGGTTATGGGTGAGGGTACGGCGTAGGGTATGGGTTAGGGTTAGGGTTAGGGTTAGTGTTAGTGTTAGGGTTAGGGTACGGCTTAGCGTATGGGATAGGGTACGGGTGAGGGTACGGCGTAGGGTATGGGTTAGGGTTAGGGTTAGGGTTAGTGTTAGTGTTAGGGTTAGGGTACAGCTTAGCGTATGGGATAGGGTACGGGTTAGGGTACGGCGTAGGGTAGGGGTTAGGGTTAGGGTTAGGGTTAGGGTTAGGGTATGGCTTAGGGTACGGGTGAGGGTACGGGTGAGGGTACTGCGTAGGGTATTGGTTAGGGTTAGGGTACGGCTTAGGATACGTGTTAGGGTACGGGTTAGGGTACGGCGTAGAGTGTGGGTTAGGGTTAGGGTTAGTGTTAGGGTTAGGGTTACGGTACGTCTTAGGGTACGTGTTAGGGTACGGGTTAGGGTACGGCTTAGGTTATGGGATAGGGTACAGGTGAGGGTATGGCATAGGGTAGGGGTTAGGGTTAGGTTTAGGGTTAGGGTTAGGGTTAGGGTACGGCTTAGGGTACGGGTGAGGGTATGGGTGAGGATACTGCGTAGGGTATTGGTTAGGGTTAGGGTACGGCTTAGGATACGGGTTAGGGTACGTGTTAGGGTATGGCGTACGCTATGGGTTAGGGTTAGGGTTAGGGTTAGGGTTAGGGTACGGCTTAGGGTACGGGTTAGGGTATGGGTGAGGTTACGGCGTAGGGTATAGTTTAGGGTTAGGGTTAGGGTTAGGGTACGGCTTAGGGTACGGGTTAGGGTACGGGTGAGGGTATGGCGTAGTGTATAGGTTAGGGTTAGGGTTAGGGTTAGGGTATGGCTTAGGGTACGGGTGAGGGTACGGGTGAGGGTACTGTGTAGGGTATTGCTTATGGTTAGAGTACGGCTTAGAATACGGGTTAGGGTACGGTTTAGGGTACGGCGTAGGGTATGGGTTAGGGTTAGGGTTAGGGCTAGGGTTAGGGTTAGGGTAGGGCTTAGGGTACGGATTAGCGTACGGGTGAGGGTACGGCGCAGTGTATAGGTTAGGGTTAGGGTTAGGGTTAGGGTACGGCTTAGGGTATGGGATAGGGTACGGGTGAGGGTACGGCGTAGGGTAGGGGTTAGGTTTAGGGTTAGGGTTAGTGTTAGCGTTAGGGTACGGCTTAGGGTATGGGATAGGTTACGGTGAGGGTACGGCGTAGGGTAGGGGTTAGGTTTAGGTTTAGGGTTAGTGTTAGGTTTAGGGTACCGCTTAGGGTATGGGATAGGGTACGGCGTAGGGTAGCGGTTAGGGTTAGGGTTAGGGTTAGTGTACGGCTTAGGATACGGGTTAGGGTATGGGTGAGGGTGCGGCGTAGCGTATGGGTTAGGGTTAGGGTTAGGGTTAGGGTTAGGGTTAGGGTATGGCTTAGGGTATGGGTTAGGGTACGGGTGAGGTTACGGCGTAGGTTATGGGTTAGGGTTAGGGTTAGGGTTAGGGTTAGTTTTAGGGTTAGGGATTGGTTTAGGGTACGGGTTAGGATTAGCATACTTGTTCGGGTTAGGGTTTTGGTTAGGGTTAGGGTACGCGTTAGGGTTAGGGTATGGGTTAGGTTTAGGGTACACGTTAGGATTAGGGTATTTATTAAACCTATCCCACTCTCTAGATACCACTTAGCACGTAAAGGAATATTATTTGGGGTTCAGCCATGGAGAAGATTTTAGTCACTAGGATAAGATAAAGAATAAACACATTATTAAAAAAATCACATAAGGTTTTCTTTTTAACCTGTTCTTTAAAACACTAGTGTTTAGGAAATCTAATAGAGGCAAAAGCAGTCAAGGGTAGTTTAGGGTTAGGGTTAGGGTTAGGGTTAGGGTAGGGCTTAGGATACGGGTGAGGGTACTGGTGAGGGTACTGCGTAGGTTATTGGTTAGGGTTAGGGTACGGCTTAGGATACGGGTTAGGATATGGGTTAGGTTACGGCGTTGGGTATGGGTGAGGGTTAGGGTTAGGGTTAGGGTAAGGCTTTGGGTACGGGTTAGGGTACGGGTGAGGGTACGGCGTAGGGTAGATGTTAGGGTTAGGTTTAGGATTAGGGTACGGCTTAGGATACGGGTTAGGGTATGGGTGAGGGTACGGCGTAGCGTATGGGTTAGGGTTAGGGTTAGGGTTAGGGTTAGTTTTAGGGTTAGGGATTGGTTTAGGGTACGGGTTAGGATTAGCGTACGTGTTAGGGTTAGGGTTTGGGTTAGGGTTAGGGTACGCATTAGGGTTAGGGTATGGGTTAAGGTTAGGGTACACGTTAGGATTAGGGTATTTATTAAACCTATCCCACTCTCTAGATACCACTTAGCACGTAAAGGAATATTATTTAGGGTCCAGCCATGGAGAAGATTTTCGTCACTAGGATAAGATAAAGAATAAACACATTATAAAAAAATCACATTAGAATTTTCTTTTTAACCTGTTCCTTAAAACACTAGTGCTTAGGAAATCTAATGGAGGCAAAAGCAGTCAAGGGTAGTTTAGGGTTAGGGTTAGGGTTAGGGTTAGTGTTAGGGTTAGGGTACGGCTTAGGGTATGGGATAGGGTATGGGTGAGGGTACGGCATAGGGTAGGGTTTAGGGTTAGGGATAGTGTTAGGGTTAGGGTTAGGGTATGGCTTAGGGTACGGGTGAGGGTACTGTGTAGGTCATTGGTTAGGGTTAGGTTAAGGCTTAGGATACAGGTTATTGTATGGGTTAGGGTACGGCGCAGGGTATGGTTAAGGGTTAGGGTTAGGGTTAGGGTTAGAGTTAGGGTACGGCTTAGGGTACGGGTTAGGGAACGGGTGAGGGTACGGCGTAGTGTATAGGTTAGGGTTAGGGTTAGGGTACGGCTTAGGGTACGGATTAGGTTATGGTTGAGGGTACGGCGTAGGGTATGGGTTAGGGTTAGGGTTAGGGTTAGTGTTAGTGTTAGGGTTAGGGTACAGCTTAGCGTATGGGATAGGGTACGGGTTAGGGTACGGCGTAGGGTAGGGGTTAGGGTTAGGGTTAGGGTTAGGGTTAGGGTATGGCTTAGGGTACGGGTGAGGGTACGGGTGAGGGTACTGCGTAGGGTATTGGTTAGGGTTAGGGTACGGCTTAGGATACGTGTTAGGGTACGGGTTAGGGTACGGCGTAGAGTGTGGGTTAGGGTTAGGGTTAGTGTTAGGGTTAGGGTTACGGTACGTCTTAGGGTACGTGTTAGGGTACGGGTTAGGGTACGGCTTAGGTTATGGGATAGGGTACAGGTGAGGGTATGGCATAGGGTAGGGGTTAGGGTTAGGTTTAGGGTTAGGGTTAGGGTTAGGGTACGGCTTAGGGTACGGGTGAGGGTATGGGTGAGGATACTGCGTAGGGTATTGGTTAGGGTTAGGGTACGGCTTAGGATACGGGTTAGGGTACGTGTTAGGGTATGGCGTACGCTATGGGTTAGGGTTAGGGTTAGGGTTAGGGTTAGTGTTAGGGTTAGGGTACGGCTTAGGGTACGGTTTAGGGTACGGGTGAGGTTACGGCGTAGGGTATAGTTTAGGGTTAGGGTTAGGGTTAGGGTACGGCTTAGGGTACGGGCTAGGGTACGGGTGAGGGTATGGCGTAGTGTATAGGTTAGGGTTAGGGTTAGGGTTAGGGTATGGCTTAGGGTACGGGTGAGGGTACGGGTGAGGGTACTGTGTAGGGTATTGGTTATGGTTAGGGTACGGCTTAGAATACGGGTTAGGGTACGGTTTAGGGTACGGCGTAGGGTATGGGTTAGGGTTAGGGTTAGGGTTAGGGTTAGGGTTAGGGTACGGCTTAGGGTACGGGTTAGGGTACGGGTGAGGGTACGGCGTAGTGTATAGGTTAGGGTTAGGGTTAGGGTTAGGGTACGGCTTAGGGTATGGGATAGGTTACGGGTGAGGGTACGTCGTTGGGTAGGGGTTAGGTTTAGGGTTAGGGTTAGTGTTAGGGTTAGGGTACGGCTTAGGGTATGGGATAGGTTACGGGTGAGGGTACGGCGTAGGGTAGGGGTTAGGGTTAGGTTTAGGGTTAGTGTCAGGTTTAGGGTACCGCTTAGGGTATGGGATAGGGTACGGCGTAGGGTAGCGGTTAGGGTTAGGGTTAGGGTTAGGGTACGGCTTAGGATACGGGTTAGGGTACGGGTGAGGGTGCGGCGTAGCGTATGGGTTAGGGTTAGGGTTAGGGTTAGGGTACGGCTTAGGATACGGGTTAGGGTACGGGTGAGGGTACGGCGTAGGTTATGGGTTAGGGTTAGGGTTAGGGTTAGGGTTAGTTTTAGGTTAGGGATTGGTTTAGGGTAAGGGTTAGGATTAGCATACTTGTTCGGGTTAGGGTTTTGGTTAGGGTTAGGGTACGCGTTAGGGTTAGGGTATGGGTTAGATTTAGGGTACACGTTAGGATTAGGGTATTTATTAAACCTATCCCACTCTCTAGATACCACTTAGCACGTAAAGGAATATTATTTGGGGTTCAGCCATGGAGAAGATTTTAGTCACTAGGATAAGATAAAGAATAAACACATTATAAAAAAAATCACATAAGGTTTTCTTTTTAACCTGTTCTTTAAAACACTAGTGTTTAGGAAATCTAATGGAGGCAAAAGCAGTAAAGGGTAGTTTAGGGTTAGGGTTAGGGTAGGGCTTAGGATACGGGTGAGGGTACTGGTGAGGGTACTGCGTAGGTTATTGGTTAGGGTTAGGGTACGGCTTAGGATACGGGTTAGGATATGGGTTAGGTTACGGCGTTGGGTATGGGTGAGGGTTAGGGTTAGGGTTAGGGTAAGGCTTTGGGTACGGGTTAGGGTACAGGTGAGGGTACGGCATAGGGTAGATGTTAGGGTTAGGTTTAGGATTAGGGTACGGCTTAGGATACGGGTTAGGGTATGGGTGAGGGTACGGCGTAGCGTATGGGTTAGGGTTAGTGTTAGGGTTAGGGTTAGTTTTAGGGTTAGGGATTGGTTTAGGGTACGGGTTAGGATTAGCGTACGTGTTAGGGTTAGGGTTTGGGTTAGGGTTAGGGTACGCATTAGGGTTAGGGTATGGGTTAAGGTTAGGGTACACGTTAGGATTAGGGTATTTATTAAACCTATCCCACTCTCTAGATACCACTTAGCACGTAAAGGAATATTATTTAGGGTCCAGCCACGGAGAAGATTTTCGTCACTAGGATAAGATAAAGAATAAACACATTATAAAAAAATCACATTAGAATTTTCTTTTTAACCTGTTCCTTAAAACACTAGTGCTTAGGAAATCTAATGGAGGCAAAAGCAGTCAAGGGTAGTTTAGGGTTAGGGTTGGGGTTAGGGTTAGTGTTAGGGTTAGGGTACGGCTTAGGGTATGGGATAGGGTATGGGTGAGGGTACGGCATAGGGTAGGGTTTAGGGTTAGGGATAGTGTTAGGGTTAGGGTTAGGGTATGGCTTAGGGTACGGGTGAGGGTACTGTGTAGGTCATTGGTTAGGGTTAGGTTAAGGCTTAGGATACAGGTTATTGTATGGGTTAGGGTACGGCGCAGGGTATGGTTAAGGGTTAGGGTTAGGGTTAGGGTTAGAGTTAGGGTACGGCTTAGGGTACGGGTTAGGGAACGGGTGAGGGTACGGCGTAGTGTATAGGTTAGGGTTAGGGTTAGGGTACGGCTTAGGGTACGGATTAGGTTATGGTTGAGGGTACGGCGTAGGGTATGGGTTAGTGTTAGGGTTAGGGTTAGTGTTAGTGTTAGGGTTAGGGTACAGCTTAGCGTATGGGATAGGGTACGGGTTAGGGTACGGCGTAGGGTAGGGGTTAGGGTTAGGGTTAGGGTTAGGGTTAGGGTATGGCTTAGGGTACGGGTGAGGGTACGGGTGAGGGTACTGCGTAGGGTATTGGTTAGGGTTAGGGTACGGCTTAGGATACGTGTTAGGGTACGGGTTAGGGTACGGCGTAGAGTGTGGGTTAGGGTTAGGGTTAGTGTTAGGGTTAGGGTTACGGTACGTCTTAGGGTACGTGTCAGGGTACGGGTTAGGGTACGGCTTAGGTTATGGGATAGGGTACAGGTGAGGGTATGGCATAGGGTAGGGTTTAGGGTTAGGTTTAGGGTTAGGGTTAGGGTTAGGGTACGGCTTAGGGTACGGGTGAGGGTATGGGTGAGGATACTGCGTAGGGTATTGGTTAGGGTTAGGGTACGGCTTAGGATACGGGTTAGGGTACGTGTTAGGGTATGGCGTACGCTATGGGTTAGGGTTAGGGTTAGGGTTAGGGTTAGGGTACGGCTTAGGGTACGGGTTAGGGTATGGGTGAGGTTACGGCGTAGGGTATAGTTTAGGGTTAGGGTTAGGGTTAGGGTACGGCTTAGGGTACGGGTTAGGGTACGGGTGAGGGTATGGCGTAGTGTATAGGTTAGGGTTAGGGTTAGGGTTAGGGTATGGCTTAGGGTACGGGTGAGGGTACGGGTGAGGGTACTGTGTAGGGTATTGCTTATGGTTAGGGTACGGCTTAGAATACGGGTTAGGGTACGGTTTAGGGTACGGCGTAGGGTATGGGTTAGGGTTAGGGTTAGGGTTAGGGTTAGGGTACGGCTTAGGGTATGGCTTAGCGTACGGGTGAGGGTACGGCGCAGTGTATAGGTTAGGGTTAGGGTTAGGGTTAGATTACGGCTTAGGGTATGGGATAGGGTACGGGTGAGGGTACGGCGTAGGGTAGGGGTTAGGTTTAGGTTTAGGGTTAGTGTTAGGTTTAGGGTACCGCTTAGGGTATGGGATACGGTACGGCGTAGGGTAGCGGTTAGGGTTAGGGTTAGGGTACGGCTTAGGATACGGGTTAGGGTATGGGTGAGTGTGCGGCGTAGCGTATGGGTTAGGGTTAGGGTTAGGGTACGGCTTAGGGTATGGGTTAGGGTACGGGTGAGGTTACGGCGTAGGTTATGGGTTAGGGTTAGGGTTAGGGTTAGGGTTAGTTTTAGGGTTAGGGATTGGTTTAGGGTACGGGTTAGGATTAGCATACTTGTTCGGGTTAGGGTTTTGGTTAGGGTTAGGGTACGCGTTAGGGTTAGGGTATGGGTTAGGTTTAGGGTACACGTTAGGATAAGGGTATTTATTAAACCTATCCCACTCTCTAGATACCACTTAGCACGTAAAGGAATATTATTTGGGGTTCAGCCATGGAGAAGATTTTAGTCACTAGGATAAGATAAAGAATAAACACATTATTAAAAAAATCACATAAGGTTTTCTTTTTAACCTGTTCTTTAAAACACTAGTGTTTAGGAAATCTAATGGAGGCAAAAGCAGTAAAGGGTAGTTTAGGGTTAGGGTTAGGGTTAGGGTTAGGGTAGGGCTTAGGATACGGGTGAGGGTACTGGTGAGGGTACTGCGTAGGTTATTGGTTAGGGTTAGGGTACAGCTTAGGATACGGGTTAGGATATGGGTTAGGTTACGGCGTTGGGTATGGGTGAGGGTTAGGGTTAGGGTTAGGGTAAGCTTTGGGTACGGGTTAGGGTACGGGTGAGGGTACGGCGTAGGGTAGAGGTTAGGGTTAGGTTTAGGGTTAAGGTACGGCTTAGGATACGGGTTAGGGTATGGGTGAGGGTACGGCGTAGCGTATGGGTTAGGGTTAGGGTTAGGGTTAGTTTTAGGGTTAGGGATTGGTTTAGGGTACGGGTTAGGATTAGCGTACGTGTTAGGGTTAGGGTTTGGGTTAGGGTTAGGGTACGCATTAGGGTTAGGGTATGGGTTAGGCTTAGGGTACACGTTAGGATTAGGGTATTTATTAAACCTATCCCACTCTCTAGATACCACTTAGCACGTAAAGGAATATTATTTAGGGTCCAGCCATGGAGAAGATTTTCGTCACTAGGATAAGATAAAGAATAAACACATTATAAAAAAATCACATTAGGATTTTCTTTTTAACCTGTTCCTTAAAACACTAGTGCTTAGGAAATCTAATGGAGGCAAAAGCAGTCAAGGGTAGTTTAGGGTTAGGGTTAGGGTTAGGGTTAGTGTTAGGGTTAGGGTACGGCTTAGGGTATGGGATAGGGTATGGGTGAGGGTACGGCATAGGGTAGGGTTTAGGGTTAGGGTTAGTGTTAGGGTTAGGGTTAGGGTATGGCTCAGGGTACGGGTGAGGGTACTGTGTAGGTCATTGGTTAGGGTTAGGTTAAGGCTTAGGATACAGGTTATTGTATGGGTTAGGGTACGGCGCAGGGTATGGTTAAGGGTTAGGGTTAGGGTTAGGGTTAGAGTTAGGGTACGGCTTAGGGTACGGGTTAGGGAACGGGTGAGGGTTCGGCGTAGTGTATAGGTTAGGGTTAGGGTTAGGGTACGGCTTAGGGTACGGTTTAGGTTATGGGTGAGGGTACGGCGTAGGGTATGGGTTAGGGTTAGGGTTAGGGTTAGTGTTAGTGTTAGGGTTAGGGTACGGCTTAGCGTATGGGATAGGGTACGGGTGAGGGTACGGCGTAGGGTAGGGGTTAGGTTTAGGGTTAGGGTTAGGGTTAGGGTATGGCTTAGGGTACGGGTGAGGGTACGGGTGAGGGTACTGCGTAGGGTATTGGTTAGGGTTAGGGTACGGCTTAGGATACGTGTTAGGGTACGGGTTAGGGTACGGCGTAGAGTGTGGGTTAGGGTTAGGGTTAGTGTTAGGGTTAGGGTTAAGGTACGTCTTAGGGTACGTGTTAGGGTACGGGTTAGGGTACGGCTTAGGTTATGGGATAGGGTACAGGTGAGGGTATGGCATAGGGTAGGGGTTAGGGTTAGGTTTAGGGTTAGGGTTAGGGTTAGGGTACGGCTTAGGGTACGGATGAGGGTATGGGTGAGGATACTGCGTAGGGTATTGGTTAGGGTTAGGGTATGGCTTAGGATACGGGTTAGGGTACGTGTTAGGGTATGGCGTACGCTATGGGTTAGGGTTAGGGTTAGGGTTAGGGTTAGGGTTAGGGTTAGGGTACGGCTTAGGGTACGGTTTAGTGTACGGGTGAGGTTACGGCGTAGGGTATAGTTTAGGGTTAGGGTTAGGGTTAGGGTACGGCTTAGGGTACGGGATAGGGTACGGGTGAGGGTATGGCGTAGTGTATAGGTTAGGGTTAGGGTTAGGGTTAGGGTATGGCTTAGGGTACGGGTGAGGGTACGGGTGAGGGTACTGTGTAGGGTATTTGTTATGGTTAGGGTACGGCTTAGAATACGGGTTAGGGTACGGTTTAGGGTACGGCGTAGGGTATGGGTTAGGGTTAGGGTTAGGGTTAGGGTTAGGGTTAGGGTACGGCTTAGGGTACGGGTTAGGGTACGGGTGAGGGTACGGCGTAGTGTATAGGTTAGGGTTAGGGTTAGGGTTAGGGTACGGCTTAGGGTATGGGATAGGGTACGGGTGAGGGTACGTCGTTGGGTAGGGGTTAGGTTTAGGGTTAGGGTTAGTGTTAGGGTTAGGGTACGGCTTAGGGTATGGGATAGGTTACGGGTGAGGGTACGGCGTAGGGTAGGGGTTAGGGTTAGGTTTAGGGTTAGTGTCAGGTTTAGGGTACCGCTTAGGGTATGGGATAGGGTACGGCGTAGGGTAGCGGTTAGGGTTAGGGTTAGGGTTAGGGTACGGCTTAGGATACGGGTTAGGGTACGGGTGAGGGTGCGGCGTAGCGTATGGGTTAGGGTTAGGGTTAGGGTTAGGGTACGGCTTAGGGTACGGGTTAGGGTACGGGTGAGGGTACGGCGTAGGTTATGGGTTAGGGTTAGGGTTAGGGTTAGGGTTAGTTTTAGGGTTAGGGATTGGTTTAGGGTAAGGGTTAGGATTAGCATACTTGTTCGGGTTAGGGTTTTGGTTAGGGTTAGGGTACGCGTTAGGGTTAGGGTATGGGTTAGATTTAGGGTACACGTTAGGATTAGGGTATTTATTAAACCTATCCCACTCTCTAGATACCACTTAGCACGTAAAGGAATATTATTTGGGGTTCAGCCATGGAGAAGATTTTAGTCACTAGGATAAGATAAAGAATAAACACATTATAAAAAAAATCAGATAAGGTTTTCTTTTTAACCTGTTCTTTAAAACACTAGTGTTTAGGAAATCTAATGGAGGCAAAAGCAGTCAAGGGTAGTTTAGGGTTAGGGTTAGGGTTAGGGTTAGTGTTAGGGTTAGGGTACGGCTTAGGGTATGGGATAGGGTATGGGTGAGGGTACGGCATAGGGTAGGGTTTAGGGTTAGGGATAGTGTTAGGGTTAGGGTTAGGGTATGGCTTAGGGTACGGGTGAGGGTACTGTGTAGGTCATTGGTTAGGGTTAGGTTAAGGCTTAGGATACAGGTTATTGTATGGGTTAGGGTACGGCGCAGGGTATGGTTAAGGGTTAGGGTTAGGGTTAGGGTTAGAGTTAGGGTACGGCTTAGGGTACGGGTTAGGGAACGGGTGAGGGTACGGCGTAGTGTATAGGTTAGGGTTAGGGTTAGGGTACGGCTTAGGGTACGGATTAGGTTATGGTTAAGGGTACGGCGTAGGGTATGGGTTAGGGTTAGGGTTAGGGTTAGTGTTAGTGTTAGGGTTAGGGTACAGCTTAGCGTATGGGATAGGGTACGGGTTAGGGTACGGCGTAGGGTAGGGGTTAGGGTTAGGGTTAGGGTTAGGGTTAGGGTATGGCTTAGGGTACGGGTGAGGGTACGGGTGAGGGTACTGCGTAGGGTATTGGTTAGGGTTAGGGTACGGCTTAGGATACGTGTTAGGGTACGGGTTAGGGTACGGCGTAGAGTGTGGGTTAGGGTTAGGGTTAGTGTTAGGGTTAGGGTTACGGTACGTCTTAGGGTACGTGTTAGGGTACGGGTTAGGGTACGGCTTAGGTTATGGGATAGGGTACAGGTGAGGGTATGGCATAGGGTAGGGGTTAGGGTTAGGTTTAGGGTTAGGGTTAGGGTTAGGGTACGGCTTAGGGTACGGGTGAGGGTATGGGTGAGGATACTGCGTAGGGTATTGGTTAGGGTTAGGGTACGGCTTAGGATACGGGTTAGGGTACGTGTTAGGGTATGGCGTACGCTATGGGTTAGGGTTAGGGTTAGGGTTAGGGTTAGGGTACGGCTTAGGGTACGGGTTAGGGTATGGGTGAGGTTACGGCGTAGGGTATAGTTTAGGGTTAGGGTTAGGGTTAGGGTACGGCTTAGGGTACGGGTTAGGGTACGGGTGAGGGTATGGCGTAGTGTATAGGTTAGGGTTAGGGTTAGGGTTAGGGTATGGCTTAGGGTACGGGTGAGGGTACGGGTGAGGGTACTGTGTAGGGTATTGCTTATGGTTAGAGTACGGCTTAGAATACGGGTTAGGGTACGGTTTAGGGTACGGCGTAGGGTATGGGTTAGGGTTAGGGTTAGGGCTAGGGTTAGGGTTAGGGTAGGGCTTAGGGTACGGATTAGCGTACGGGTGAGGGTACGGCGCAGTGTATAGGTTAGGGTTAGGGTTAGGGTTAGGGTACGGCTTAGGGTATGGGATAGGGTACGGGTGAGGGTACGGCGTAGGGTAGGGGTTAGGTTTAGGGTTAGGGTTAGTGTTAGCGTTAGGGTACGGCTTAGGGTATGGGATAGGTTACGGTGAGGGTACGGCGTAGGGTAGGGGTTAGGTTTAGGTTTAGGGTTAGTGTTAGGTTTAGGGTACCGCTTAGGGTATGGGATAGGGTACGGCGTAGGGTAGCGGTTAGGGTTAGGGTTAGGGTTAGTGTACGGCTTAGGATACGGGTTAGGGTATGGGTGAGGGTGCGGCGTAGCGTATGGGTTAGGGTTAGGGTTAGGGTTAGGGTTAGGGTTAGGGTATGGCTTAGGGTATGGGTTAGGGTACGGGTGAGGTTACGGCGTAGGTTATGGGTTAGGGTTAGGGTTAGGGTTAGGGTTAGTTTTAGGGTTAGGGATTGGTTTAGGGTACGGGTTAGGATTAGCATACTTGTTCGGGTTAGGGTTTTGGTTAGGGTTAGGGTACGCGTTAGGGTTAGGGTATGGGTTAGGTTTAGGGTACACGTTAGGATTAGGGTATTTATTAAACCTATCCCACTCTCTAGATACCACTTAGCACGTAAAGGAATATTATTTGGGGTTCAGCCATGGAGAAGATTTTAGTCACTAGGATAAGATAAAGAATAAACACATTATTAAAAAAATCACATAAGGTTTTCTTTTTAACCTGTTCTTTAAAACACTAGTGTTTAGGAAATCTAATAGAGGCAAAAGCAGTAAAGGGTAGTTTAGGGTTAGGGTTAGGGTTAGGGTTAGGGTAGGGCTTAGGATACGGGTGAGGGTACTGGTGAGGGTACTGCGTAGGTTATTGGTTAGGGTTAGGGTACGGCTTAGGATACGGGTTAGGATATGGGTTAGGTTACGGCGTTGGGTATGGGTGAGGGTTAGGGGTAGGGTTAGGGTAAGGCTTTGGGTACGGGTTAGCGTACGGGTGAGGGTACGGCGTAGGGTAGAGGTTAGGGTTAGGTTTAGGATTAGGGTACGGCTTAGGATACGGGTTAGGGTATGGGTGAGGGTACGGCGTAGCGTATGGGTTAGGGTTAGGGTTAGGGTTAGGGTTAGTTTTAGGGTTAGGGATTGGTTTAGGGTACGGGTTAGGATTAGCGTACGTGTTAGGGTTAGGGTTTGGGTTAGGGTTAGGGTACGCATTAGGGTTAGGGTATGGGTTAGGGTTAGGGTACACGTTAGGATTAGGGTATTTATTAAACCTATCCCACTCTCTAGATACCACTTAGCACGTAAAGGAATATTATTTTGGGTCCAGCCATGGAGAAGATTTTCGTCACTAGGATAAGATAAAGAATAAACACATTATAAAAAAATCACATTAGGATTTTCTTTTTAACCTGTTCCTTAAAACACTAGTGCTTAGGAAATCTAATGGAGGCAAAAGCAGTCAAGGGTAGTTTAGGGTTAGGGTTAGGGTTAGGGTTAGTGTTAGGGTTAGGGTACGGCTTAGGGTATGGGATAGGGTATGGGTGAGGGTACGGCATAGGGTAGGGTTTAGGGTTAGGGATAGTGTTAGGGTTAGGGTTAGGGTATGGCTTAGGGTACGGGTGAGGGTACTGTGTAGGTCATTGGTTAGGGTTAGGTTAAGGCTTAGGATACAGGTTATTGTATGGGTTAGGGTACGGCGCAGGGTATGGTTAAGGGTTAGGGTTAGGGTTAGGGTTAGAGTTAGGGTACGGCTTAGGGTACGGGTTAGGGAACGGGTGCAGGTACGGCGTAGTGTATAGGTTAGGGTTAGGTTTAGGGTACGGCTTAGGGTACGGATTAGGTTATGGGTGAGGGTACGGCGTAGGGTATGGGTTAGGGTTAGGGTTAGTGTTAGTGTTAGTGTTAGGGTTAGGGTACAGCTTAGCGTATGGGATAGGGTACGGTTGAGGGTATGGTGTAGGGTAGGGGTTAGGGTTAGGGTTAGGGTTAGGGTTAGGGTATGGCTTAGGGTACGGGTGAGGGTACGGGTGAGGGTACTGCGTAGGGTATTGGTTAGGGTTAGGGTACGGCTTAGGATACGTGTTAGGGTACGTGTTAGGGTACGGCGTAGAGTGTGGGTAAGGGTTAGGGTTAGTGTTAGGGTTAGGGTTACGGTACGTCTTAGGGTACGTGTTAGGGTACGGGTTAGGGTACGGCTTAGGTTATGGGATAGGGTACAGGTGAGGGTATGGCATAGGGTAGGGGTTAGGGTTAGGTTTAGGGTTAGGGTTAGGGTTAGGGTACGGCTTAGGGTACGGGTGAGGGTATGGGTGAGGATACTGCGTAGGGTATTGGTTAGGGTTAGGGTACGGCTTAGGATACGGGTTAGGGTACGTCTTAGGGTATGGCGTACGCTATGGGTTAGGGTTAGGGTTAGGGTTAGGGTTAGGGTTAGGGTACGGATTAGGGTACGGGTTAGGGTATGGGTGAGGTTACGGCGTAGGGTATATTTTAGGGTTAGGGTTAGGGTTAGGGTACGGCTTAGGGTACGGGTTAGGGTACGGGTGAGGGTATGGCGTAGTGTATAGGTTAGGGTTAGGGTTAGGGTTAGGTTATGGCTTAGGGTACGGGTGAGGGTACGGGTGAGGGTACTGTGTAGGGTATTGGTTATGGTTAGGGTACGGCTTAGAATACGGGTTAGGGTACGGTTTAGGGTACGGCGTAGGGTATGGGTTAGGGTTAGGGTTAGGGTTAGGGTTAGGGTTAGGGTACGGCTTGGGGTACGGGTTAGCGTACGGGTGAGGGTACGGCGCAGTGTATAGGTTAGGGTTAGGGTTAGGGTTAGGGTACAGCTTTGGGTATGGGATAGGGTACGGGTGAGGGTACGGCGTAGGGTAGGGGTTAGGTTTAGGGTTAGGGTTAGTGTTAGGGTTAGGGTACGGCTTAGGGTATGGGATAGGTTACGGTGAGGGTACGGCGTAGGGTAGGGGTTATTGTTAGGTTTAGGGTTAGTGTTAGGTTTAGGGTACCGCTTAGGGTATGGGATAGGGTACGGCGTAGGGTAGCGGTTAGGGTTAGGGTTAGGGTTAGGGTACGGCTTAGGATATGGGTTAGGGTATGGGTGAGGGTGCGGCGTAGCGTATGGGTTAGGTTTAGGGTTAGGGTTAGGGTACGGCTTAGGGTATGGGTTAGGGTACGGGTGAGGTTACGGCGTAGGTTATGGGTTAGGGTTAGGGTTAGGGTTAGGGTTAGTTTTAGGGTTAGGGATTGGTTTAGGGTACGGGTTAGGATTAGCATACTTGTTCGGGTTAGGGTTTTGGTTAGGGTTAGGGTACGCGTTAGGGTTAGGGTATCGGTTAGGTTTAGGGTACACGTTAGGATTAGGGTATTTATTAAACCTATCCCACTCTCTAGATACCACTTAGCACGTAAAGGAATATTATTTGGGGTTCAGCCATGGAGAAGATTTTAGTCACTAGGATAAGATAAAGAATAAACACATTATAAAAAAAATCAGATAAGGTTTTCTTTTTAACCTGTTCTTTAAAACACTAGTGTTTAGGAAATCTAATGGAGGCAAAAGCAGTCAAGGGTAGTTTAGGGTTAGGGTTAGGGTTAGGGTTAGTGTTAGGGTTAGGGTACGGCTTAGGGTATGGGATAGGGTATGGGTGAGGGTACGGCATAGGGTAGGGTTTAGGGTTAGGGATAGTGTTAGGGTTAGGGTTAGGGTATGGCTTAGGGTACGGGTGAGGGTACTGTGTAGGTCATTGGTTAGGGTTAGGTTAAGGCTTAGGATACAGGTTATTGTATGGGTTAGGGTACGGCGCAGGGTATGGTTAAGGGTTAGGGTTAGGGTTAGGGTTAGAGTTAGGGTACGGCTTAGGGTACGGGTTAGGGAACGGGTGAGGGTACGGCGTAGTGTATAGGTTAGGGTTAGGGTTAGGGTACGGCTTAGGGTACGGATTAGGTTATGGTTAAGGGTACGGCGTAGGGTATGGGTTAGGGTTAGGGTTAGGGTTAGTGTTAGTGTTAGGGTTAGGGTACAGCTTAGCGTATGGGATAGGGTACGGGTTAGGGTACGGCGTAGGGTAGGGGTTAGGGTTAGGGTTAGGGTTAGGGTTAGGGTATGGCTTAGGGTACGGGTGAGGGTACGGGTGAGGGTACTGCGTAGGGTATTGGTTAGGGTTAGGGTACGGCTTAGGATACGTGTTAGGGTACGGGTTAGGGTACGGCGTAGAGTGTGGGTTAGGGTTAGGGTTAGTGTTAGGGTTAGGGTTACGGTACGTCTTAGGGTACGTGTTAGGGTACGGGTTAGGGTACGGCTTAGGTTATGGGATAGGGTACAGGTGAGGGTATGGCATAGGGTAGGGGTTAGGGTTAGGTTTAGGGTTAGGGTTAGGGTTAGGGTACGGCTTAGGGTACGGGTGAGGGTATGGGTGAGGATACTGCGTAGGGTATTGGTTAGGGTTAGGGTACGGCTTAGGATACGGGTTAGGGTACGTGTTAGGGTATGGCGTACGCTATGGGTTAGGGTTAGGGTTAGGGTTAGGGTTAGGGTACGGCTTAGGGTACGGGTTAGGGTATGGGTGAGGTTACGGCGTAGGGTAGAGTTTAGGGTTAGGGTTAGGGTTAGGGTACGGCTTAGGGTACGGGTTAGGGTACGGGTGAGGGTATGGCGTAGTGTATAGGTTAGGGTTAGGGTTAGGGTTAGGGTATGGCTTAGGGTACGGGTGAGGGTACGGGTGAGGGTACTGTGTAGGGTATTGCTTATGGTTAGAGTACGGCTTAGAATACGGGTTAGGGTACGGTTTAGGGTACGGCGTAGGGTATGGGTTAGGGTTAGGGTTAGGGTTAGGGTTAGGGTTAGGGTAGGGCTTAGGGTACGGGTTAGCGTACGGGTGAGGGTACGGCGCAGTGTATAGGTTAGGGTTAGGGTTAGGGTTAGGGTACGGCTTAGGGTATGGGATAGGGTACGGGTGAGGGTACGGCGTAGGGTAGGGGTTAGGTTTAGGGTTAGGGTTAGTGTTAGCGTTAGGGTACGGCTTAGGGTATGGGATAGGTTACGGTGAGGGTACGGCGTAGGGTAGGGGTTAGGTTTAGGTTTAGGGTTAGTTTTAGGTTTAGGGTACCGCTTAGGGTATGGGATAGGGTACGGCGTAGGGTAGCGGTTAGGGTTAGGGTTAGGGTTAGTGTACGGCTTAGGATACGGGTTAGGGTATGGGTGAGGGTGCGGCGTAGCGTATGGGTTAGGGTTAGGGTTAGGGTTAGGGTTAGGGTTAGGGTATGGCTTAGGGTATGGGTTAGGGTACGGGTGAGGTTACGGCGTAGGTTATGGGTTAGGGTTAGGGTTAGGGTTAGGGTTAGTTTTAGGGTTAGGGATTGGTTTAGGGTACGGGTTAGGATTAGCATACTTGTTCGGGTTAGGGTTTTGGTTAGGGTTAGGGTACGCGTTAGGGTTAGGGTATGGGTTAGGTTTAGGGTACACGTTAGGATTAGGGTATTTATTAAACCTATCCCACTCTCTAGATACCACTTAGCACGTAAAGGAATATTATTTGGGGTTCAGCCATGGAGAAGATTTTAGTCACTAGGATAAGATAAAGA
Source organism: Eubalaena glacialis (assembly GCF_028564815.1). Lineage (NCBI taxonomy): Eukaryota > Metazoa > Chordata > Mammalia > Artiodactyla > Balaenidae > Eubalaena > Eubalaena glacialis. Next base: position 45,880 of record NW_026871845.1, on the reverse strand, counting down.
ATAAACACATTATTAAAAAAATCACATAAGGTTTTCTTTTTAACCTGTTCTTTAAAACACTAGTGTTTAGGAAATCTAATAGAGGCAAAAGCAGTAAAGGGTAGTTTAGGGTTAGGGTTAGGGTAGGGCTTAGGATACGGGTGAGGGTACTGGTGAGGGTACTGCGTAGGTTATTGGTTAGGGTTAGGGTACGGCTTAGGATACGGGTTAGGATATGGGTTAGGTTACGGCGTTGGGTATGGGTGAGGGTTAGGGGTAGGGTTAGGGTAAGGCTTTGGGTACGGGTTAGGGTACGGGTGAGGGTACGGCGTAGGGTAGAGGTTAGGGTTAGGTTTAGGATTAGGGTACGGCTTAGGATACGGGTTAGGGTATGGGTGAGGGTACGGCGTAGCGTATGAGTTAGGGTTAGGGTTAGGGTTAGGGTTAGTTTTAGGGTTAGGGATTGGTTTAGGGTACGGGTTAGGATTAGCGTACGTGTTAGGGTTAGGGTTTGGGTTAGGGTTAGGGTACGCATTAGGGTTAGGGTATGGGTTAGGGTTAGGGTACACGTTAGGATTAGGGTATTTATTAAACCTATCCCACTCTCTAGATACCACTTAGCACGTAAAGGAATATTATTTTGGGTCCAGCCATGGAGAAGATTTTCGTCACTAGGATAAGATAAAGAATAAACACATTATAAAAAAATCACATTAGGATTTTCTTTTTAACCTGTTCCTTAAAACACTAGTGCTTAGGAAATCTAATGGAGGCAAAAGCAGTCAAGGGTAGTTTAGGGTTAGGGTTAGGGTTAGGGTTAGTGTTAGGGTTAGGGTACGGCTTAGGGTATGGGATAGGGTATGGGTGAGGGTACGGCATAGGGTAGGGTTTAGGGTTAGGGATAGTGTTAGGGTTAGGGTTAGGGTATGGCTTAGGGTACGGGTGAGGGTACTGTGTAGGTCATTGGTTAGGGTTAGGTTAAGGCTTAGGATACAGGTTATTGTATGGGTTAGGGTACGGCGCAGGGTATGGTTAAGGGTTAGGGTTAGGGTTAGGGTTAGAGTTAGGGTACGGCTTAGGGTACGGGTTAGGGAATGGGTGCAGGTACGGCGTAGTGTATAGGTTAGGGTTAGGGTTAGGGTACGGCTTAGGGTACGGATTAGGTTATGGGTGAGGGTACGGCGTAGGGTATGGGTTAGGGTTAGGGTTAGTGTTAGTGTTAGTGTTAGGGTTAGGGTACAGCTTAGCGTATGGGATAGGGTACGGTTGAGGGTATGGTGTAGGGTAGGGGTTAGGGTTAGGGTTAGGGTTAGGGTTAGGGTATGGCTTAGGGTACGGGTGAGGGTACGGGTGAGGGTACTGCGTAGGGTATTGGTTAGGGTTAGGGTACGGCTTAGGATACGTGTTAGGGTACGTGTTAGGGTACGGCGTAGAGTGTGGGTAAGGGTTAGGGTTAGTGTTAGGGTTAGGGTTACGGTACGTCTTAGGGTACGTGTTAGGGTACGGGTTAGGGTACGGCTTAGGTTATGGGATAGGGTACAGGTGAGGGTATGGCATAGGGTAGGGGTTAGGGTTAGGTTTAGGGTTAGGGTTAGGGTTAGGGTACGGCTTAGGGTACGGGTGAGGGTATGGGTGAGGATACTGCGTAGGGTATTGGTTAGGGTTAGGGTACGGCTTAGGATACGGGTTAGGGTACGTCTTAGGGTATGGCGTACGCTATGGGTTAGGGTTAGGGTTAGGGTTAGGGTTAGGGTTAGGGTACGGATTAGGGTACGGGTTAGGGTATGGGTGAGGTTACGGCGTAGGGTATATTTTAGGGTTAGGGTTAGGGTTAGGGTACGGCTTAGGGTACGGGTTAGGGTACGGGTGAGGGTATGGCGTAGTGTATAGGTTAGGGTTAGGGTTAGGGTTAGGTTATGGCTTAGGGTACGGGTGAGGGTACGGGTGAGGGTACTGTGTAGGGTATTGGTTATGGTTAGGGTACGGCTTAGAATACGGGTTAGGGTACGGTTTAGGGTACGGCGTAGGGTATGGGTTAGGGTTAGGGTTAGGGTTAGGGTTAGGGTTAGGGTACGGCTTGGGGTACGGGTTAGCGTACGGGTGAGGGTACGGCGCAGTGTATAGGTTAGGGTTAGGGTTAGGGTTAGGGTACAGCTTAGGGTATGGGATAGGGTACGGGTGAGGGTACGGCATAGGGTAGGGGTTAGGTTTAGGGTTAGGGTTAGTGTTAGGGTTAGGGTACGGCTTAGGGTATGGGATAGGTTACGGTGAGGGTACGGCGTAGGGTAGGGGTTATTGTTAGGTTTAGGGTTAGTGTTAGGTTTAGGGTACCGCTTAGGGTATGGGATAGGGTACGGCGTAGGGTAGCGATTAGGGTTAGGGTTAGGGTTAGGGTACGGCTTAGGATATGGGTTAGGGTATGGGTGAGGGTGCGGCGTAGCGTATGGGTTAGGTTTAGGGTTAGGGTTAGGGTACGGCTTAGGGTATGGGTTAGGGTACGGGTGAGGTTACGGCGTAGGTTATGGGTTAGGGTTAGGGTTAGGGTTAGGGTTAGTTTTAGGGTTAGGGATTGGTTTAGGGTACGGGTTAGGATTAGCATACTTGTTCGGGTTAGGGTTTTGGTTAGGGTTAGGGTACGCGTTAGGGTTAGGGTATCGGTTAGGTTTAGGGTACACGTTAGGATTAGGGTATTTATTAAACCTATCCCACTCTCTAGATACCACTTAGCACGTAAAGGAATATTATTTGGGGTTCAGCCATGGAGAAGATTTTAGTCACTAGGATAAGATAAAGAATAAACACATTATTAAAAAAATCACATAAGGTTTTCTTTTTAACCTGTTCTTTAAAACACTAGTGTTTAGGAAATCTAATGGAGGCAAAAGCAGTAAAGGGTAGTTTAGGGTTAGGGTTAGGGTTAGGGTTAGGGTAGGGCTTAGGATACGGGTGAGGGTACTGGTGAGGGTACTGCGTAGGTTATTGGTTAGGGTTAGGGTACGGCTTAGGATACGGGTTAGGATATGGGTTAGGTTACGGCGTTGGGTATGGGTGAGGGTTAGGGTTAGGGTTAGGGTAAGGCTTTGGGTACGGGTTAGGGTACGGGTGAGGGTACGGCGTAGGGTAGAGGTTAGGGTTAGGTTTAGGGTTAGGGTATGGCTTAGGATACGGGTTAGGGTATGGGTGAGGGTACGGCGTAGCGTATGGGTTAGGGTTAGGGTTAGGGTTAGGGTTAGTTTTAGGGTTAGGGATTGGTTTAGGGTACGGGTTAGGATTAGCGTACGTGTTAGTGTTAGGGTTTGGGTTAGGGTTAGGGTACGCATTAGGGTTAGGGTGTGGGTTAGGGTTAGGGTACATGTTATGATTAGGGTATTTATTAAACCTATCCCACTCTCTAGATACCACTTAGCACGTAAAGGAATATTATTTAGGGTCCAGCCATGGAGAAGATTTTCGTTACTAGGATAAGATAAAGAATAAACACATTATAAAAAAATCACATTAGGATTTTCTTTTTAACCTGTTCCTTAAAACACTAGTGCTTAGGAAATCTAGTGGAGGCAAAAGCAGTCAAGGGTAGTTTAGGGTTAGGGTTAGGGTTAGGGTTAGTGTTAGGGTTAGGGTACGGCTTAGGGTATGGGATAGGGTATGGGTGAGGGTACGGCATAGGGTAGGGTTTAGGGTTAGGGTTAGTGTTAGGGTTAGGGTTAGGGTATGGCTTAGGGTACGGGTGAGGGTACTGTGTAGGTCATTGGTTAGGGTTAGGTTAAGGCTTAGGATACAGGTTATTGTATGGGTTAGGGTACGGCGCAGGGTATGGGTAAGGGTTAGGGTTAGGGTTAGGGTTAGAGTTAGGGTACGGCTTAGGGTATGGTTTAGGGTACGGGTGAGGGTACGGCGTAGTGTATAGGTTAGGGTTAGGGATAGGGTACGGCTTAGGGTACGGGTTAGGTTACGGGTGAGGGTACGGAGTAGGGTATGGGTTAGGGTTAGGGTTAGGGTTAGTGTTAGTGTTAGGATTAGGGTATGGCTTAGCGTATGGGATAGGGTACGGGTGAGGGTACGGCGTAGGGTAGGGGTTAGGGTTAGAGTTAGGGTTAAGGTTGGGGTTAGGGTACGGCTTAGGGTACGGGTGAGGGTACTGCGTAGGGTATTGGTTAGGGTTAGGATATGGCTTAGGATACGGGTTAGTGTACGGGTTAGGGTATGGCGTAGGTTATGGGTTAGGGTTAGGGTTAGGGTTAGGGTTAGGGTTAGGGTACGGCTTAGGATACGGGTTAGGGTACGGGTGAGGGTACGGCGTAGTGTATGGGTTAGGGTTAGGGTTAGGGTACGTCTTAGGGTACGGGTTAGGGTACGGGTGAGGGTACGGCGTAGGGTAAGGGTTAGGGTTAGGGTTAGGGTTAGTTTTAGTGTTAGGGATTGGTTTAGGGTACGGGTTAGGATTAGCGTACGTGTTAGGGTTAGGTTTTGGGTTAGGGTTAGGGTACGCGTTAGGGTTAGGGTATGGGTTAGGGTTAGGGTACACGTTAGGATTAGGGTATTTATTAAACCTATCCCACTCTCTAGATACCACTTAGCACGTAAAGGAATATTATTAGGGATCCAGCCATGGAGAAGATTTTAGTCACTAGGATAAGATAAAGAATAAACACATTATAAAAAAATCACATTCGTATTTTCTTTTTAACCTGTTCCTTAAAACACTAGTGCTTAGGAAATCTAATAGAGGCAAAAGCAATCAAGGGTAGTTTAGGGTTAGGGTTAGGGTTAGGGTTAGTGTTAGGGTTAGGGTACGGCTTAGGGTATGGGATAGGGTACGGGTGAGGGTACGGTGTAGGGTAGGGGTTAGGGTTAGGGTTAGGGTTAGGGTTAGGGTATGGCTTAGGGTACGGGTGAGGGTACTGCGTAGGGTATTGGTTAGGGTTAGGGTACGTCTTAGGATACGTGTTAGGGTACGGGTTAGGGTACGGCATAGAGTGTGGGTTAGGGTTAGGGTTAGTGTTAGGGTTAGGGTTACGGTACGTTTTAGGGTACGTGTTAGGGTACGGGTGAGGGTACGGCGTAGGTTATGGGTTAGGGTTAGGGTTAGGGTACGGCTTAGGATACGGGTTAGGGTACGGGTGAGGGTATGGCATAGGGTAGGGGTTAGGGTTAGGTTTAGGGTTAGGGTTAGGGTTAGGGTACGCCTTAGGGTACGGGTGAGGGTATGGGTGAGGATACTGCGTAGGGTATTGGTTAGGGTTAGGGTACGGCTTAGGATACGGGTTAGGGTACGTGTTAGGGTATGGCGTACGCTAGGGTTAGGGTTAGGTTTAGGGTTAGGGTTAGGGTTAGGGTACGGCTTAGGGTACGGGTTAGGGTACGGGTGAGGTTACGGCGTAGGGTATAGTTTAGGGTTAGGGTTAGGGTTAGGGTACGGCTTAGGGTACGGGTTAGGGTACGGGTGAGGGTATGGCGTAGTGTATAGGTTAGGGTTAGTGTTAGGGTTAGGGTACAGCTTAGGGTACGGGTGAGGGTACGGGTGAGGGTACTGCGTAGGGTATTGGTTAGGGTTAGGATACGGCTTAGGATACGGGTGAGGGTACGGGTTAGGGTATGGCGTAGAGTATGGGTTAGGGTTAGGTTTAGGGTTAGGGTTAGGGTTAGGGTACGGCTTAGGATACGGGTTAGGGTACGGGTGAAGGTACGGCGTAGCGTATGGGTTAGGGTTAGGGTTAGGGTTAGGGTTAGGGTACGGCTTAGGTTATGGGATAGTGTACAGGTGAGGGTATGGCATAGGGTATGCGTTAGGGTTAGGGTTAGGGTTAGGGTTAGGGTACGGCTTAGGGTACGGGTGAGGGTATGGGTGATGATACTGCGTAGGGTATTGGTTAGGGTTACGGTACGTCTTAGGATACGGGTTAGGGTACGGGTGAGGGTACGGCGTAGGTTATGGGTTAGGGTTAGGGTTAGTGTTAGGGTTATGGTACGGCTTAGGTTAAGGGATAGGGTACAGGTGAGGGTATGGCATAGGGTAGGGTTTAGGGTTAGGTTTAGGGTTAGGGTTAGGGTGAGGGTACGGCTTAGGGTACGGGTGAGGGTATAGGTGAGGATACTGCATAGGGTATTGGTTAGGGTTAGGGTACGGCTTAGAATACGGGTTAGGGTACGTGTTAGGGTATGGCGTACGGTATGGGTTAGGGTTAGGGTTAGGGTTAGGGTTAGGGTTAGGGTACGGCTTAGGGTACGGGTTAGGGTACGGGTGAGGTTACGGCGTAGGGTATAGTTTAGGGTTAGGGTTAGGGTTAGGGTACGGCTTAGGATACGGGTTAGGGTACGGGTGAGGGTACGGCGTAGCGTATGGTTTAGGTTTAGGGTTAGGGTTAGGGTACGGCTTAGGGTACGGGTTAGGGTACGGGTGAGGGTACGGTGTAGGTTATGGGTTAGGGTTAGGGTTAGGGTTAGGGTTAGTTTTAGGGTTAGGGATTGGTTTAGGGTACGGGTTAGGATTAGCATACGTGTTCGGGTTAGGGTTTTGGTTAGGGTTAGGGTACGCGTTAGGGTTAGGGTATGGGTTAGGTTTAGGGTACACTTTAGGATTAGGGTATTTATTAAACCTATCCCACTCTCTAGATACCACTTAGCACGTAAAGGAATATTATTTGGGGTTCAGCCATGGAGAAGATTTTAGTCACTAGGATAAGATAAAGAATGAACACATTATAAAAAAATCACATAAGGTTTTCTTTTTAACCTGTTCCTTAAAACACTAGTGTTTAGGAAATCTAATGGAGGCAAAAGCAGTAAAGGGTAGTTTAGGGTTAGGGTTAGGGTTAGGGTTAGGGTAAGGCTTAGGATACGGGTGAGGGTACTGGTGAGGGTACTGCGTAGGTTATTGGTTAGGGTTAGGGTACGGCTTAGGATACGGGTTAGGATATGGGTTAGGTTACGGCGTTGGGTATGGGTGAGGGTTAGGGTTAGGGTTAGGGTAAGGCTTTGGGTACGGGTTAGGGTACGGGTGAGGGTACGGCGTAGGGTAGAGGTTAGGGTTAGGTTTAGGATTAGGGTACGGCTTAGTATACGGGTTAGGGTATGTGTGAGGGTACGGCGTAGCGTATGGGTTAGGGTTAGGGTTAGGGTTAGGGTTAGTTTTAGGGTTAGGGATTGGTGTAGGGTACGGGTTAGGATTAGCGTACGTGTTAGGGTTAGGGTTTGGGTTAGGGTTAGGGTACGCATTAGGGTTAGGTTATGGGTTAGGGTTAGGGTACACGTTAGGATTAGGGTATTTATTAAACCTATCCCACTCTCTAGATACCACTTAGCACGTAAAGGAATATTATTTAGGGTCCAGCCATGGAGAAGATTTTCGTCACTAGGATAAGATAAAGAATAAACACATTATAAAAAAATCACATTAGGATTTTCTTTTTAACCTGTTCCTTAAAACACTAGTGCTTAGGAAATCTAATGGAGGCAAAAGCAGTCAAGGGTAGTTTAGGGTTAGGGTTAGGTTTAGGGTTAGTGTTAGGGTTAGGGTACGGCTTAGGGTATGGGATAGGGTATGGGTGAGGGTACGGCATAGGGTAGGGTTTAGGGTTAGGGTTAGTGTTAGGGTTAGGGTTAGGGTATGGCTTAGGGTACGGGTGAGGGTACTGTGTAGGTCATTGGTTAGGGTTAGGTTAAGGCTTAGGATACAGGTTATTGTATGGGTTAGGGTACGGCGCAGGGTATGGTTAAGGGTTAGGGTTAGGGTTAGGGTTAGAGTTAGGGTACGGCTTAGGGTACGGGTTAGGGAACGGGTGAGGGTACGGCGTAGTGTATAGGTTAGGGTTAGGGTTAGGGTACGGCTTAGGGTACGGATTAGGTTATGGGTGAGGGTACGGCGTAGGGTATGGGTTAGGGTTAGGGTTAGGGTTAGTGTTAGTGTTAGGGTTAGGGTACGGCTTAGCGTATGGGATAGGGTACGGGTGAGGGTACGGCGTAGTGTAGGGGTTAGGGTTAGGGTTAGGGTTAGGGTTAGGGTATGGCTTAGGGTACGGGTGAGGGTACGGGTGAGGGTACTGCGTAGGGTATTGGTTAGGGTTAGGGTACGGCTTAGGATACGTGTTAGGGTACGGGTTAGGGTACGGCATAGAGTGTGGGTTAGGGTTAGGGTTAGTGTTAGGGTTAGGGTTACGGTACGTCTTAGGGTACGTGTTAGGGTACGGGTGAGGGTACGGCGTAAGTTATGGGTTAGGGTCAGTGTTAGGGTTAGGGTTAGGGTACGGCTTAGGATACGGGTTAGGGTACGGGTGAGGGTACGGCGTAGGTTATGGGTTAGGGTTAGGGTTAGTGTTAGGGTTATGGTACGGCTTAGGTTATGGGATAGGGTACAGGTGAGGGTATGGCATAGGGTAGGGTTTAGGGTTAGGTTTAGGGTTAGGGTTAGGGTGAGGGTACGGCTTAGGGTACGGGTGAGGGTATGGGTGAGGATACTGCGTAGGGTATTGGTTAGGGTTAGGGTACGGCTTAGGATACGAGTTAGGGTACGTGTTAGGGTATGGCATACGCTATGGGTTAGGGTTAGGTTTAGGGTTAGGGTTAGGGTTAGGGTACGGCTTAGGGTACGGGTTAGGGTACGGGTGAGGTTACGGCGTAGGGTATAGTTTAGGGTTAGGGTTAGGGTTAGGGTACGGCTTAGGGTACGGGTTAGGGTACGGGTGAGGGTACGGCGTAGTGTATAGGTTAGGGTTAGTGTTAGGGTTAGGGTACAGCTTAGGGTACGGGTGAGGGTACGGGTGAGGGTACTGCGTAGGGTATTGGTTAGGGTTAGGATACGGCTTAGGATACGGGTTAGGGTACGGGTTAGGGTATGGCGTAGGGTATGGGTTAGGGTTAGGTTTAGGGTTAGGGTTAGGGTTAGGGTACGGCTTAGGATACGGGTTAGGGTACGGGTGAAGGTACGGCGTAGCGTATGGGTTAGGGTTAGGGTTAGGGTTAGGGTTAGTGTACGGCTTAGGTTATGCGATAGTGTACAGGTGAGGGTATGGCATAGGGTATGGGTTAGGGTTAGGGTTAGGGTTAGGGTTAGGGTACGGCTTAGGGTACGGGTGAGGGTATGGGTGAGGATACTGCGTAGGGTATTGGTTAGGGTTACGGTACGTCTTAGGATACGGGTTAGGGTACGGGTGAGGGTACGGCGTAGGTTATGGGTTAGGGTTAGTGTTAGTGTTAGGGTTATGGTACGGCTTAGGTTATGGGATAGGGTACAGGTGAGGGTATGGCATAGGGTAGGGTTTAGGGTTAGGTTTAGGGTTAGGGTTAGGGTGAGGGTACGGCTTAGGGTACGGGTGAGGGTATGGGTGAGGATACTGCATAGGGTATTGGTTAGGGTTAGGATACGGCTTAGAATACGGGTTAGGGTACGTGTTAGGGTATGGCGTACGGTATGGGTTAGGGTTAGGGTTAGGGTTAGGGTTAGGGTTAGGGTTAGGGTTAGGGTACGGCTTAGGGTACGGGTTAGGGTACGGGTGAGGTTACGGCGTAGGGTATAGTTTAGGGTTAGGGTTAGGGTTAGGTTACGGCTTAGGATATGGGTTAGGGTACGGGTGAGGGTACGGCGTAGCGTATGGTTTAGGTTTAGGGTTAGGGTTAGGGTACGGCTTAGGGTACGGGTTAGGGTACGGGTGAGGGTACGGTGTAGGTTATGGGTTAGGGGTAGGGTTAGGGTTAGGGTTAGTTTTAGGGTTAGGGATTGGTTTAGGGTACGGGTTAGGATTAGCATACGTGTTCGGGTTAGGGTTTTGGTTAGGGTTAGGGTACGCGTTAGGGTTAGGGTATGGGTTAGGTTTAGGGTACACTTTAGGATTAGGGTATTTATTAAACCTATCCCACTCTCTAGATACCACTTAGCACGTAAAGGAATATTATTTGGGGTTCAGCCATGGAGAAGATTTTAGTCACTAGGATAAGATAAAGAATGAACACATTATAAAAAAATCACATAAGGTTTTCTTTTTAACCTGTTCCTTAAAACACTAGTGTTTAGGAAATCTAATGGAGGCAAAAGCAGTAAAGGGTAGTTTAGGGTTAGGGTTAGGGTTAGGGTTAGGTTAGGGCTTAGGATACGGGTGAGGGTACTGGTGAGGGTAATGCGTAGGTTATTGGTTAGGGTTAGGGTACGGCTTAGGATACGGGTTAGGATATGGGTTAGGTTACGGCGTTGGGTATGGGTGAGGGTTAGGGTTAGGGTTAGGGTAAGGCTTTGGGTACGGGTTAGGGTACGGGTGAGGGTACGGCGTAGGGTAGATGTTAGGGTTAGGTTTAGGATTAGGGTACGGCTTAGTATACAGGTTAGGGTATGGGTGAGGGTACGGCGTAGCGTATGGGTTAGGGTTAGGGTTAGTTTTAGGGTTAGGGATTGGTGTAGGGTACGGGTTAGGATTAGCGTACGTGTTAGGGTTAGGGTTTGGGTTAGGGTTAGGGTACGCATTAGGGTTAGGGTATGGGTTAGGGTTAGGGTACACGTTAGGATTAGGGTATTTATTAAACCTATCCCACTCTCTAGATACCACTTAGCACGTAAAGGAATATTATTTAGGGTCCAGCCATGGAGAAGATTTTCGTCACTAGGATAAGATAAAGAATAAACACATTATAAAAAAATCACATTAGGATTTTCTTTTTAACCTGTTCCTTAAAACACTAGTGCTTAGGAAATCTAATGGAGGCAAAAGCAGTCAAGGGTAGTTTAGGGTTAGGGTTAGGGTTAGGGTTAGTGTTAGGGTTAGGGTACGGCTTAGGGTATGGGATAGGGTATGGGTGAGGGTACGGCATGGGGTAGGGTTTAGGGTTAGGGTTAGTGTTAGGGTTAGGGTTAGGGTATGGCTTAGGGTACGGGTGAGGGTACTGTGTAGGTCATTGGTTAGGGTTAGGTTAAGGCTTAGGATACAGGTTATTGTATGGGTTATGGTACGGCGCAGGGTATGGGTAAGGGTTAGGGTTAGGGTTAGGGTTAGAGTTAGGGTACGGCTTAGGGTACGGGTTAGGGAACGGGTGAGGTTACGGCGTAGTGTATAGGTTAGGGTTAGGGTTAGGGTACGGCTTAGGGTACGGATTAGGTTATGGGTGAGGGTACGGCGTAGGGTATGGGTTAGGGTTAGGGTTAGGGTTAGTGTTTGTGTTAGGGTTAGGGTACGGCTTAGCGTATGGGATAGGGTACGGGTGAGGGTACGGCGTAGGGTAGGGGTTAGGGTTAGGGTTAGGGATAGGGTTAGGATATGGCTTAGGGTACGGGTGAGGGTACGGGTGAGGGTACTGCGTAGGGTATTGGTTAGGGTTAGGGTACGGCTTAGGATACGTGTTAGGGTACGTGTTAGGGTACGGCGTAGAGTGTGGGTTAGGGTTAGGGTTAGTGTTAGGGTTAGGGTTACGGTACGTCTTAGGGTACGTGTTAGGGTACGGGTGAGGGTACGGCGTAGGTTATGGGTTAGGGTCAGGGTTAGGGTTAGGGTTAGGGTACGGCTTAGGATACGGGTTAGGGTATGGGTGAGGGTACGGCGTAGGTTATGGGTTAGGGTTAGGGTTAGTGTTAGGGTTATGGTACGGCTTAGGTTATGGGATAGGGTACAAGTGAGGGTATGGCATAGGGTAGGGGTTAGGGTTAGGGTTAGGGTTAGGGTTAGGGTTAGGGTACGGCTTAGGGTACGGGTGAGGGTATGGGTGAGGATACTGCGTAGGATATTGGTTAGGGTTAGGGTACGGCTTAGGATACGGGTTAGGGTACGTGTTAGGGTATGGCGTACGGTATGGGTTAGGGTTAGGGTTAGGGTTAGGGTTAGGGTTAGGGTACGGCTTAGGGTACGGGTTAGGGTACGGGTGAGGTTACGGCGTAGGGTATAGTTTAGGGTTAGGGTTAGGGTTAGGGTACGGCTTAGGATACGGGTTAGGGTACGGGTGAGGGTACGGCGTAGCGTATGCTTTAGGGTTAGGGTTAGGGTTAGGGTACGGCTTAGGGTACAGGTTAGGGTACGGGTGAGGGTATGGTGTAGTGTATAGGTTAGGGTTAGGGTACGGCTTAGAATACGGGTTAGGGTACGGGTTAGGGTACGGCGTAGGGTATGGGTTAGGGTTAGGGTTAGGGTTAGGGTTAGGGTTAGGGTACGGCTTAGGGCACGGTTAGGGTACGGGTGAGGGTACGGCGTAGTGTATAGGTTAGGGTTAGGGTTAGGGTTAGGGTACGGCTTAGGATACGGGTTAGGGTACGGGTGAGGGTACGGCGTAGGGTAGGGGTTAGGTTTAGGGTTAGGGTTAGTGTTAGGGTTAGGGTACGGCTTAGGGTATGGGATAGGTTACGGGTGAGGGTACGGCGTAGGGTAGGGGTTAGGGTTAGGCTTAGGGTTAGTGTTAGGTTTAGGGTACCGCTTAGGGTATGGGATAGGGTACGGCGTAGGGTTGCGGTTAGGGTTAGGGTTAGGGTTAGGGTTAGGGTACGGCTTAGGATACGGGTTAGCGTACGGGTGAGGGTACGGCGTAGGTTATGGGTTAGGGTTAGGGTTAGGGTTAGTTTTAGGGTTAGGGATTGGTTTAGGGTACGGGTTAGGATTAGCATACTTGTTCGGGTTAGGGTTTTGGTTAGGGTTAGGGTACGCGTTAGGGTTAGGGTATGGGTTAGGTTTAGGGTACACGTTAGTATTAGGGTATTTATTAAACCTATCCCACTCTCTAGATACCACTTAGCACGTAAAGGAATATTATTTGGGGTTCAGCCATGGAGAAGATTTTAGTCACTAGGATAAGATAAAGAATAAACACATTATAAAAAAATCACATAAGGTTTTCTTTTTAACCTGTTCCTTAAAACACTAGTGTTTAGGAAATCTAATGGAGGCAAAAGCAGTAAAGGGTAGTTTAGGGTTAGGGTTAGGGTTAGGGTTAGGGTAGGGCTTAGGATACGGGTGAGGTTACTGGTGAGGGTACTGCGTAGGGTATTGGTTAGGGTTAGGGTACGGCTTAGGATACGGGTTAGGATATGGGTTAGGTTACGGCGTTGGGTATGGGTGAGGGTTAGGGTTAGGGTTAGGGTAAGGCTTTGGGAAGGGGTTAGGGTACGGGTGAGGGTACGGCGTAGGGTAGAGGTTAGGGTTAGGTTTAGGGTTAGGGTACGGCTTAGGATACGGGTTAGGGTACGGGTGAGGGTACGGCGTTGCGTATGGGTTAGGGTTAGGGTTAGGGTACGTCTTAGGCTACGGGTTAGGGTACGGGTGAGGGTACGGCGTAGGGTAAGGGTTAGGGTTAGGGTTAGGGTTAGTTTTAGGGTTAGGGTTTGGTTTAGGGTACGGGTTAGGATTAGCGTACGTGTTAGGGTTAGGTTTTGGGTTAGGGTTAGGGTACGCGTTAGGGTTAGGGTATGGGTTAGGGTTAGGGTACACGTTAGGATTAGGGTATTTATTAAACCTATCCCACTCTCTAGATACCACTTAGCACATAAAGGAATATTATTAGGGATCCAGCCATGGAGAAGATTTTAGTCACTAGGATAAGATAAAGAATAAACACATTATAAAAAAATCACATTAGGATTTTCTTTTTAACCTGTTCCTTAAAACACTAGTGCTTAGGAAATCTAATAGAGCAAAAGCAATCAAGGGTAGTTTAGGGTTAGGGTTAGGGTTAGGGTTAGTGTTAGGGTTAGGGTACGGCTTAGGGTATGGGATAGGGTACGGGTGAGGGTACGGCGTAGGGTAGGGGTTAGGGTTAGGGTTAGGGTTATGGTTAGGGTATGGCTTAGGGTACGGATGAGGGTACGGGTGAGGGTACTGCGTACGGTATTCGTTAGGGTTAGGGTACGGCTTAGGATACGTGTTAGGGTACGGGTTAGGGTACGGCGTAGAGTGTGGGTTAGGGTTAGGGTTAGTGTTAGGGTTAGGGTTACGGTACGTCTTAGGGTACGTGTTAGGGTACGGGTGAGGGTACGGCCTAGGTTATGGCTTAGGGTTAGGGTTAGGTTTAGGGTAGGGTACGGCTTAGGATACGGGTTAGGGTACGGGTGAGTGTACGGCGTAGGTTATGGGTTAGGGTTAGGGTTAGTGTTAGGGTTATGGTACGGCTTAGGTTATGGGATAGGGTACAGGTGAGGGTATGGCATAGGGTAGGGGTTAGGGTTAGGTTTAGGGTTAGGGTTAGGGTTAGGGTACGCCTTAGGGTACGGGTGAGTGTATGGGTGAGGATACTGCGTAGGGTATTGGTTAGGGTTAGGGTACGGCTTAGGGTACGTGTTAGGTTACGGGTGAGGGTACGGCATAGGGTATGGTTTAGGGTTAGCGTTAGGGTTAGGGTTAGTGTTAGTGTTAGGGTTAGGGTACGGCTTAGCGTATGGGATAGGGTACGGTTGAGGGTACGGCGTAGGGTAGGGTTTAGGGTTAGAGTTAGGGTTAGGGTTGGGGTTAGGGTACGGCTTAGGGTACGGGTGAGTGTACGGGTGAGGGTACTGCGTAGGGTATTGGTTAGGGTTAGGATACGGCTTAGGATACGGGTTAGGGTACGGGTTAGGGTATGGCGTAGGGTATGGGTTAGGGTTAGGGTTAGGGTTAGGGTTAGGGTTAGGGTTAGGGTACGGCTTAGGATACGGGTTAGGGTACGGGTGAAGGTACGGCGTAGCGTATGGGTTAGGGTTAGGGTTAGGGTTAGGGTTAGGGTACGGCTTAGGTTATGGGATAGGGTACAGGTGAGGGTATGGCATAGGGTATGGGTTAGGGTTAGGGTTAGGGTTAGGGTTAGGGTACGGCTTAGGGTACGGGTGAGTGTATGGGTGAGGATACCGCGTAGGGTATTGGTTAGGGTTACGGTACGTCTTAGGATACGGGTTAGGGTACGGGTGAGGGTACGGCGTAGGTTATGGGTTAGGGTTAGGGTTAGTGTTAGGGTTATGGTACGGCTTAGGTTATGGGATAGGGTACAGGTGAGGGTATGGCATAGGGTAGGGTTTAGGGTTAGGGTTAGGGTTAGGGTTAGGGTTAGGGTACGGCGTAGGGTACGGGTTAGGGTACGGGTGAGGTTACGGCGTAGTGTATAGTTTAGGGTTAGCGTTAGGGTTAGGGTACGGCTTAGGATACGGGTTAGGGTACGGGTGAGGGTACGGCGTAGCGTATGGTTTAGGGTTAGGGTTAGGGTTAGGGTACGGCTTAGGGTACGGGTTAGGGTACGGGTGAGGGTACGGTGTAGGTTATGGGTTAGGGGTAGGGTTAGGGTTAGGGTTAGTTTTAGGGTTAGGGATTGGTTTAGGGTACGGGTTAGGATTAGCATACGTGTTCGGGTTAGGGTTTTGGTTAGGGTTAGGGTACGCGTTAGGGTTAGGGTATGGGTTAGGTTTAGGGTACACTTTAGGATTAGGGTATTTATTAAACCTATCCCACTCTCTAGATACCACTTAGCACGTAAAGGAATATTATTTGGGGTTCAGCCATGGAGAAGATTTTAGTCACTAGGATAAGATAAAGAATGAACACATTATAAAAAAATCACATAAGGTTTTCTTTTTAACCTGTTCCTTAAAACACTAGTGTTTAGGAAATCTAATGGAGGCAAAAGCAGTAAAGGGTAGTTTAGGGTTAGGGTTAGGGTTAGGGTTAGGGTAGGGCTTAGGATACGGGTGAGGGTACTGGTGAGGGTACTGCGTAGGTTATTGGTTAGGGTTAGGGTACGGCTTAGGATACGGGTTAGGATATGGGTTAGGTTACGGCGTTGGGTATGGGTGAGGGTTAGGGTTAGGGTTAGGGTAAGGCTTTGGGTACGGGTTAGGGTACGGGTGAGGGTACGGCGTAGGGTAGAGGTTAGGGTTAGGTTTAGGATTAGGGTACGGCTTAGGATACGGGTTAGGGTATGGGTGAGGGTACGGCGTAGCGTATGGGTTAGGGTTAGGGTTGGGGTTAGGGTTAGTTTTAGGGTTAGGGATTGGTTTAGGGTACGGGTTAGGATTAGCGTACGTGTTAGGGTTAGGGTTAGGGTTAGGGTTAGGTTACGCATTAGGGTTAGGGTATGGGTTAGGGTTAGGGTACACGTTAGGATTAGGGTATTTATTAAACCTATCCCACTCTCTAGATACCACTTAGCACGTAAAGGAATATTATTTGGGGTCCAGCCATGGAGAAGCTTTTAGTCACTAGGATAAGATAAAGAATAAACACATTATAAAAAAATCACATTAGGATTTTCTTTTTAACCTGTTCCTTAAAACACTATTGCTAAGGAAATCTAATGGAGGCAAAAGCAGTCAAGGGTAGTTTAGGGTTAGGGTTAGGGTTAGGGTTAGTGTTAGGGTTAGGGTACGGCTTAGGGTATGGGATAGGGTATGGGTGAGGGTACGGCATAGGGTAGGGTTTAGGGTTAGGGTTAGTGTTAGGGTTAGGGTTAGGGTATGGCTTAGGGTACGGGTGAGGGTACTGTGTAGGTCATTGGTTAGGGTTAGGTTAAGGCTTAGGATACAGGTTATTGTATGGGTTAGGGTACGGCGCAGGGTATGGGTAAGGGTTAGGGTTAGGGTTAGGGTTAGAGTTAGGGTACGGCTTAGGGTACGGGTTAGGGAACGGGTGAGGGTACGGCGTAGTGTATAGGTTAGGGGTAGGGTTAAGGTACGGCTTAGGGTACGGATTAGGTTATGGGTGAGGGTACGGCGTAGGGTATGGGTTAGGGTTAGGGTTAGGGTTAGTGTTAGTGTTAGGGTTAGGGTACGGCTTAGCGTATCGGATAGGGTACGGGTGAGGGTACGGCGTAGGGTAGGGGTTAGGGTTAGGGTTAGGGTTAGGGTTAGGGTATGGCTTAGGGTACGGGTGAGGGTACGGTGAGGGTACTGCGTACGGTATTGGTTAGGGTTAGGGTACGGCTTAGGATACGTGTTAGGGTACGGGTTAGGGTACGGCGTAGAGTGTGGGTTAGGGTTAGGGTTAGTGTTAGGGTTAGGGTTACGGTACGTCTTAGGGTACGTGTTAGGGTACGGGTGAGGGTACGGCGTAGGTTATGGGTTAGGGTTAGGGTTAGGGTTAGGGTTAGGGTACGGCTTAGGATACGGGTTAGGGTACGGGTGAGGGTACGGCGTAGGTTATGGGTTAGGGTTAGGGTTAGTGTTAGGGTTATGTTACGGCTTAGGTTATGGGATAGGGTACAGGTGAGGGTATGGCATAGGGTAGGGGTTAGGGTTAGGGTTAGGGTTAGGGTTAGGGTTAGGTTACGGCTTAGGGTACGGGTGAGGGTATGGGTGAGGATACTGTGTAGGGTATTGGTTAGGGTTAGGGTACGGCTTAGGATACGGGTTAGGGTACGTGTTAGGGTATGGCGTACGGTATGGGTTAGGGTTAGGGTTAGGGTTAGGGTTAGGGTTAGGGTTAGGGTACGGCTTAGGGTACGGGTTAGGGTACGGGTGAGGTTACAGCGTAGGGTATAGTTTAGGGTTAGGGTTAGGGTTAGGGTACGGCTTAGGATACGGGTTAGG
The DNA here is from genome assembly GCF_028564815.1 of Eubalaena glacialis. Taxonomy (NCBI): domain Eukaryota; kingdom Metazoa; phylum Chordata; class Mammalia; order Artiodactyla; family Balaenidae; genus Eubalaena; species Eubalaena glacialis. Next base: position 28,458 of record NW_026871845.1, on the reverse strand, counting down.
GTACGGGTGAGGGTACGGCGTAGCGTATGGTTTAGGGTTAGGGTTAGGGTTAGGGTACGGCTTAGGGTACGGGTTAGGGTACGGGTGAGGGTATGGTGTAGTGTATAGGTTAGGGTTAGGGTTAGGGTTAGGGTATGGCTTAGGGTACGGGAGAGGGTACGGGTGAGGGTACTGTGTAGGGTATTGGTTATGGTTAGGGTACGGCTTAGAATATGGGTTAGGGTACGGGTTAGGGTACGGCGTAGGGTATGGGTTAGGGTTAGGGTTAGGGTTAGGGTTAGGGTTAGGGTACGGCTTAGGGTACGGGTTAGGGTACGGGTGAGGGTACGGCGTAGTGTATAGGTTAGGGTTAGGGTTAGGGTTAGGGTACGGCTTAGGGTACCGGTTAGGGTACGGGTGAGGGTATGGCGTAGTGTATAGGTTAGGGTTAGGGTTAGGGTTAGGGTACGGCTTAGGGTATGGGATAGGGTACGGGTGAGGGTACGGCGTAGGGTAGGGGTTAGGTTTAGGGTTAGGGTTAGTGTTAGGGTTAGGGTACGGCTTAGGGTATGGGATAGGTTACGGGTGAGGGTACGGCGTAGGGTAGGGGTTAGGGTTAGGTTTAGGGTTAGTGTTAGGTTTAGGGTACCGCTTAGGGTATGGGATAGGGTACGTCGTAGGGTAGCGGTTAGGGTTAGGGTTAGGGTTAGGGTTAGGTTACGGCTTAGGGTACGGGAGAGGGTACGGGTGAGGGTACTGTGTAGGGTATTGGTTATGGTTAGGGTACGGCTTAGAATACGGGTTAGGGTACGGGTTAGGGTACGGCGTAGGGTATGGGTTAGGGTTAGGGTTAGGGTTAGGGTTAGGGTTAGGGTATGGCTTAGGGCACGGTTAGGGTACGGGTGAGGGTACGGCGTAGTGTATAGGTTAGGGTTAGGGTTAGGGTTAGGGTACGGCTTAGGATACGGGTTAGGGTACGGGTGAGGGTACGGCGTAGGGTAGGGGTTAGGTTTAGGGTTAGGGTTAGTGTTAGGGTTAGGGTACGGCTTAGGGTATGGGATAGGTTACGGGTGAGGGTACGGCGTAGGGTAGGGGTTATGGTTAGGTTTAGGTTTAGTGTTAGGTTTAGGGTACCGCTTAGGGTATGGGATAGGGTACGGCGTAGGGTTGCGGTTAGGGTTAGGGTTAGGGTTAGGGTTAGGGTACGGCTTAGGATACGGGTTAGCGTACGGGTGAGGGTACGGCGTAGGTTATGGGTTAGGGTTAGGGTTAGGGTTAGGGTTAGTTTTAGGGTTAGGGATTGGTTTAGGGTACGGGTTAGGATTAGCATACTTGTTCGGGTTAGGGTTTTGGTTAGGGTTAGGGTACGCGTTAGGGTTAGGGTATGGGTTAGGTTTAGGGTGCACGTTAGGATTAGGGTATTTATTAAACCTATCCCACTCTCTAGATACCACTTAGCACGTAAAGGAATATTATTTGGGGTTCAGCCATGGAGAAGATTTTAGTCACTAGGATAAGATAAAGAATAAACACATTATAAAAAAATCACATAAGGTTTTCTTTTTAACCTGTTCCTTAAAACACTAGTGTTTAGGAAATCTAATGGAGGCAAAAGCAGTAAAGGGTAGTTTAGGGTTAGGGTTAGGGTTAGGGTTAGGGTAGGGCTTAGGATACGGGTGAGGTTACTGGTGAGGGTACTGCGTAGGGTATTGGTTAGGGTTAGGGTACGGCTTAGGATACGGGTTAGGATATGGGTTAGGTTACGGCGTTGGGTATGGGTGAGGGTTAGGGTTAGGGTTAGGGTAAGGCTTTGGGAAGGGGTTAGGGTACGGGTGAGGGTACGGCGTAGGGTAGAGGTTAGGGTTAGGTTTAGGGTTAGGGTACGGCTTAGGATACGGGTTAGGGTACGGGTGAGGGTACGGCGTTGCGTATGGGTTAGGGTTAGGGTTAGGGTACGTCTTAGGCTACGGGTTAGGGTACGGGTGAGGGTACGGCGTAGGGTAAGGGTTAGGGTTAGGGTTAGGGTTAGTTTTAGGGTTAGGGTTTGGTTTAGGGTACGGGTTAGGATTAGCGTACGTGTTAGGGTTAGGTTTTGGGTTAGGGTTAGGGTACGCGTTAGGGTTAGGGTATGGGTTAGGGTTAGGGTACACGTTAGGATTAGGGTATTTATTAAACCTATCCCACTCTCTAGATACCACTTAGCACATAAAGGAATATTATTAGGGATCCAGCCATGGAGAAGATTTTAGTCACTAGGATAAGATAAAGAATAAACACATTATAAAAAAATCACATTAGGATTTTCTTTTTAACCTGTTCCTTAAAACACTAGTGCTTAGGAAATCTAATAGAGGCAAAAGCAATCAAGGGTAGTTTAGGGTTAGGGTTAGGGTTAGGGTTAGTGTTAGGGTTAGGGTACGGCTTAGGGTATGGGATAGGGTACGGGTGAGGGTACGGCGTAGGGTAGGGGTTAGGGTTAGGGTTAGGGTTATGGTTAGGGTATGGCTTAGGGTACGGGTGAGGGTACGGGTGAGGGTACTGCGTACGGTATTGGTTAGGGTTAGGGTACGGCTTAGGATACGTGTTAGGGTACGGGTTAGGGTACGGCGTAGAGTGTGGGTTAGGGTTAGGGTTAGTGTTAGGGTTAGGGTTACGGTACGTCTTAGGGTACGTGTTAGGGTACGGGTGAGGGTACGACGTAGGTTATGGGTTAGGGTTAGGGTTAGGGTTAGTGTAGGGTACGGCTTAGGATACGGGTTAGGGTACGGGTGAGGGTACGGCGTAGGTTATGGGTTAGGGTTAGGGTTAGTGTTAGGGTTATGGTACGGCTTAGGTTATGGGATAGGGTACAGGTGAGGGTATGGCATAGGGTAGGGGTTAGGGTTAGGTTTAGGGTTAGGGTTAGGGTACGCCTTAGGGTACGGGTGAGTGTATGGGTGAGGATACTGCGTAGGGTATTGGTTAGGGTTAGGGTACGGCTTAGGGTACGTGTTAGGTTACGGGTGAGGGTACGGCATAGGGTATGGTTTAGGGTTAGCGTTAGGGTTAGGGTTAGTGTTAGTGTTAGGGTTAGGGTACGGCTTAGCGTATGGGATAGGGTACGGTTGAGGGTACGGCATAGGGTAGGGTTTAGGGTTAGAGTTAGGGTTAGGGTTGGGGTTAGGGTACGGCTTAGGGTACGGGTGAGGGTACGGGTGAGGGTACTGCGTAGGGTATTGGTTAGGGTTAGGATACGGCTTAGGATACGGGTTAGGGTAAGGGTTAGGGTATGGCGTAGGGTATGGGTTAGGGTTAGGGTTAGGGTTAGGGTTAGGGTTAGGGTTAGGGTACGGCTTAGGATACGGGTTAGGGTACGGGTTAGGGTATGGCGTAGGGTATGGGTTAGGGTTAGGGTTAGGGTTAGGGTTAGGGTTAGGGTTAGGGTACGGCTTAGGTTATGGGATAGGGTACAGGTGAGGGTATGGCATAGGGTATGGTTTAGGGTTAGGGTTAGGGTTAGGGTTAGGGTACGGCTTAGGGTACGGGTGAGGGTATGGGTGAGGATACTGCGTAGGGTATTGGTTAGGGTTACGGTACGTCTTAGGATACGGGTTAGGGTACGGGTGAGGGTACGGCGTAGGTTATGGGTTAGGGTTAGGGTTAGTGTTAGGGTTATGGTACGGCTTAGGTTATGGGATAGGGTACAGGTGAGGGTATGGCATAGGGTAGGGTTTAGGGTTAGGGTTAGGGTTAGGGTTAGGGTTAGGTACGGCTTAGGGTACGGGTGAGGGTATGGGTGAGGATACTGCATAGGGTATTGGTTAGGGTTAGGGTACGGCTTAGAATACGGGTTAGGGTACGTGTTAGGGTATGGCGTACGGTATGGGTTAGGGTTAGGGTTAGGGTTAGGGTTAGGGTTAGGGTTAGGGTACGGCGTAGGGTACGGGTTAGGGTACGGGTGAGGTTACGGCGTAGGGTATAGTTTAGGGTTAGCGTTAGGGTTAGGGTACGGCTTAGGATACGGGTTAGGGTACGGGTGAGGGTACGGCGTAGCGTATGGTTTAGGGTTAGGGTTAGGGTTAGGGTACGGCTTAGGGTACGGGTTAGGGTACGGGTGAGGGTATGGTGTAGGTTATGGGTTAGGGTTAGGGTTAGGGTTAGGGTTAGTTTTAGGGTTAGGGATTGGTTTAGGGTACGGGTTAGGATTAGGGTTAGGGTTAGGGTAGGGTACGGCTTAGGATACGGGTTAGGGTACGGGTGAGGGTACGGCGTTGCGTATGGGTTAGGGTTAGGGTTAGGGTACGTCTTAGGCTACGGGTTAGGGTACGGGTGAGGGTACGGCGTAGGGTAAGGGTTAGGGTTAGGGTTAGGGTTAGTTTTAGGGTTAGGGTTTGGTTTAGGGTACGGGTTAGGATTAGCGTACGTGTTAGGGTTAGGTTTTGGGTTAGGGTTAGGGTACGCGTTAGGGTTAGGGTATGGGTTAGGGTTAGGGTACACGTTAGGATTAGGGTATTTATTAAACCTATCCCAATCTCTAGATACCACTTAGCACATAAAGGAATATTATTAGGGATCCAGCCATGGAGAAGATTTTAGTCACTAGGATAAGATAAAGAATAAACACATTATAAAAAAATCACATTAGGATTTTCTTTTTAACCTGTTCCTTAAAACACTAGTGCTTAGGAAATCTAATAGAGGCAAAAGCAATCAATGGTAGTTTAGGGTTAGGATTAGGGTTAGGGTTAGTGTTAGGGTTAGGGTACGGCTTAGGGTATGGGATAGGGTACGGGTGAGGGTACGGCGTAGGGTAGGGGTTAGGGTTAGGGTTAGGGTTATGGTTAGGGTATGGCTTAGGGTACGGGTGAGGGTACGGGTGAGGGTACTGCGTACGGTATTGGTTAGGGTTAGGGTACGGCTTAGGATACGTGTTAGGGTACGGGTTAGGGTACGGCGTAGAGTGTGGGTTAGGGTTAGGGTTAGTGTTAGGGTTAGGGTTACGGTACGTCTTAGGGTACGTGTTAGGGTACGGGTGAGGGTACGGCGTAGGTTATGGGTTAGGGTTAGGGTTAGGGTTAGGGTAGGGTACGGCTTAGGATACGGGTTAGGGTACGGGTGAGGGTACGGCGTAGGTTATGGGTTAGGGTTAGGGTTAGGGTTAGGGTAGGGTACGGCTTAGGATACGGGTTAGGGTACGGGTGAGGGTACGGCGTAGGTTATGGGTTAGGGTTAGGGTTAGTGTTAGGGTTATGGTACGGCTTAGGTTATGGGATAGGGTACAGGTGAGGGTATGGCATAGGGTAGGGGTTAGGGTTAGGTTTAGGGTTAGGGTTAGGGTTAGGGTACGCCTTAGGGTACGGGTGAGTGTATGGGTGAGGATACTGCGTAGGGTATTGGTTAGGGTTAGGGTACGGCTTAGGGTACGTGTTAGGTTACGGGTGAGGGTACGGCATAGGGTATGGTTTAGGGTTAGCGTTAGGGTTAGGGTTAGTGTTAGTGTTAGGGTTAGGGTACGGCTTAGCGTATGGGATAGGGTACGGTTGAGGGTACGGCATAGGGTAGGGTTTAGGGTTAGAGTTAGGGTTAGGGTTGGGGTTAGGGTACGGCTTAGGGTACGGGTGAGGGTACGGGTGAGGGTACTGCGTAGGGTATTGGTTAGGGTTAGGATACGGCTTAGGATACGGGTTAGGGTACGGGTTAGGGTATGGCGTAGGGTATGGGTTCGGGTTAGGGTTAGGGTTAGGGTTAGGGTTAGGGTTAGGGTTAGGGTACGGCTTAGGATACGGGTTAGGGTACGGGTTAGGGTATGGCGTAGGGTATGGGTTAGGGTTAGGGTTAGGGTTAGGGTTAGGGTAAGGGTTAGGGTACGGCTTAGGTTATGGGATAGGGTACAGGTGAGGGTATGGCATAGGGTATGGGTTAGGGTTAGGGTTAGGGTTAGGGTTAGGGTACGGCTTAGGGTACGGTTGAGGGTATGGGTGAGGATACTGCGTAGGGTATTGGTTAGGGTTACGGTACGTCTTAGGATACGGTTTAGGGTACGGGTGAGGGTACGGCGTAGGTTATGGGTTAGGGTTAGTGTTAGTGTTAGGGTTATGGTACGGCTTAGGTTATGGGATAGGGTACAGGTGAGGGTATGGCATAGGGTAGGGTTTAGGGTTATGGTTAGGGTTAGGGTTAGGTACGGCTTAGGGTACGGGTGAGGGTATGGGTGAGGATACTGCATAGGGTATTGGTTAGGGTTAGGGTACGGCTTAGAATACGGGTTAGGGTACGTGTTAGGGTATGGGTTAGGGTTAGGGTTAGGGTTAGGGTTAGGGTACGGCGTAGGGTACGGGTTAGGGTACGGGTGAGGTTACGGCGTAGGGTATAGTTTAGGGTTAGCGTTAGGGTTAGGGTACGGTTTAGGATACGGGTTAGGGTACGGGTGAGGGTACGGCGTAGCGTATGGTTTAGGGTTAGGGTTAGGGTTAGGGTACGGCTTAGGGTACGGGTTAGGGTACGGGTGAGGGTACGGTGTAGGTTATGGGTTAGGGTTAGGGTTAGGGTTAGGGTTAGTTTTAGGGTTAGGGATTGGTTTAGGGTACGGGTTAGGATTAGCATACGTGTTCGGGTTAGGGTTTTGGTTAGGGTTAGGGTACGCGTTAGGGTTAGGGTATGGGTTAGGTTTAGGGTACACTTTAGGATTAGGGTATTTATTAAACCTATCCCACTCTCTAGATACCACTTAGCACGTAAAGGAATATTATTTGGGGTTCAGCCATGGAGAAGATTTTAGTCACTAGGATAAGATAAAGAATAAACACATTATAAAAAAATCACATTAGGATTTTCTTTTTAACCTGTTCCTTAAAACACTAGTGCTTAGGAAATCTAATAGAGCAAAAGCAATCAAGGGTAGTTTAGGGTTAGGGTTAGGGTTAGGGTTAGTGTTAGGGTTAGGGTACGGCTTAGGGTATGGGATAGGGTACGGGTGAGGGTACGGCGTAGGGTAGGGGTTAGGGTTAGGGTTAGGGTTATGGTTAGGGTATGGCTTAGGGTACGGATGAGGGTACGGGTGAGGGTACTGCGTACGGTATTCGTTAGGGTTAGGGTACGGCTTAGGATACGTGTTAGGGTACGGGTTAGGGTACGGCGTAGAGTGTGGGTTAGGGTTAGGGTTAGTGTTAGGGTTAGGGTTACGGTACGTCTTAGGGTACGTGTTAGGGTACGGGTGAGGGTACGGCCTAGGTTATGGCTTAGGGTTAGGGTTAGGTTTAGGGTAGGGTACGGCTTAGGATACGGGTTAGGGTACGGGTGAGTGTACGGCGTAGGTTATGGGTTAGGGTTAGGGTTAGTGTTAGGGTTATGGTACGGCTTAGGTTATGGGATAGGGTACAGGTGAGGGTATGGCATAGGGTAGGGGTTAGGGTTAGGTTTAGGGTTAGGGTTAGGGTTAGGGTACGCCTTAGGGTACGGGTGAGTGTATGGGTGAGGATACTGCGTAGGGTATTGGTTAGGGTTAGGGTACGGCTTAGGGTACGTGTTAGGTTACGGGTGAGGGTACGGCATAGGGTATGGTTTAGGGTTAGCGTTAGGGTTAGGGTTAGTGTTAGTGTTAGGGTTAGGGTACGGCTTAGCGTATGGGATAGGGTACGGTTGAGGGTACGGCGTAGGGTAGGGTTTAGGGTTAGAGTTAGGGTTAGGGTTGGGGTTAGGGTACGGCTTAGGGTACGGGTGAGTGTACGGGTGAGGGTACTGCGTAGGGTATTGGTTAGGGTTAGGATACTACTTAGGATACGGGTTAGGGTACGGGTTAGGGTATGGCGTAGGGTATGGGTTAGGGTTAGGGTTAGGGTTAGGGTTAGGGTTAGGGTTAGGGTACGGCTTAGGATACGGGTTAGGGTACGGGTGAAGGTACGGCGTAGCGTATGGGTTAGGGTTAGGGTTAGGGTTAGGGTTAGGGTACGGCTTAGGTTATGGGATAGGGTACAGGTGAGGGTATGGCATAGGGTATGGGTTAGGGTTAGGGTTAGGGTTAGGGTTAGGGTACGGCTTAGGGTACGGGTGAGTGTATGGGTGAGGATACCGCGTAGGGTATTGGTTAGGGTTACGGTACGTCTTAGGATACGGGTTAGGGTACGGGTGAGGGTACGGCGTAGGTTATGGGTTAGGGTTAGGGTTAGTGTTAGGGTTATGGTACGGCTTAGGTTATGGGATAGGGTACAGGTGAGGGTATGGCATAGGGTAGGGCTTAGGGTTAGGGTTAGGGTTAGGGTTAGGGTTAGGGTACGGCGTAGGGTACGGGTTAGGGTACGGGTGAGGTTACGGCGTAGTGTATAGTTTAGGGTTAGCGTTAGGGTTAGGGTACGGCTTAGGATACGGGTTAGGGTACGGGTGAGGGTACGGCGTAGCGTATGGTTTAGGGTTAGGGTTAGGGTTAGGGTACGGCTTAGGGTACGGGTTAGGGTACGGGTGAGGGTACGGTGTAGGTTATGGGTTAGGGGTAGCGTTAGGGTTAGGGTTAGTTTTAGGGTTAGGGATTGGTTTAGGGTACGGGTTAGGATTAGCATACGTGTTCGGGTTAGGGTTTTGGTTAGGGTTAGGGTACGCGTTAGGGTTAGGGTATGGGTTAGGTTTAGGGTACACTTTAGGATTAGGGTATTTATTAAACCTATCCCACTCTCTAGATACCACTTAGCACGTAAAGGAATATTATTTGGGGTTCAGCCATGGAGAAGATTTTAGTCACTAGGATAAGATAAAGAATGAACACATTATAAAAAAATCACATAAGGTTTTCTTTTTAACCTGTTCCTTAAAACACTAGTGTTTAGGAAATCTAATGGAGGCAAAAGCAGTAAAGGGTAGTTTAGGGTTAGGGTTAGGGTTAGGGTTAGGGTAGGGCTTAGGATACGGGTGAGGGTACTGGTGAGGGTTAGGGTTAGGGTTAGGGTTAGGGTTAGGGTTAGTGTTAGGGTTAGGGTACGGCTTAGGGTATGGGATAGGGTATGGGTGAGGGTACGGCATAGGGTAGGGTTTAGGGTTAGGGTTAGTGTTAGGGTTAGGGTTAGGGTATGGCTTAGGGTACGGGTGAGGGTACTGTGTAGGTCATTGGTTAGGGTTAGGTTAAGGCTTAGGATACAGGTTATTGTATGGGTTAGGGTACGGCGCAGGGTATGGCTAAGGGTTAGGGTTAGGGTTAGGGTTAGAGTTAGGGTACGGCTTAGGGTACGGGTTAGGGAACGGGTGAGGGTACGGCGTAGTGTATAGGTTAGGGGTAGGGTTAAGGTACGGCTTAGGGTACGGATTAGGTTATGGGTGAGGGTACGGCGTAGGGTATGGGTTAGGGTTAGGGTTAGTGTTAGTGTTAGGGTTAGGGTACGGCTTAGCGTATCGGATAGGGTACGGGTGAGGGTACGGCGTAGGGTAGGGGTTAGGGTTACGGTTAGGGTTAGGGTTAGGGTATGGCTTAGGGTACGGGTGAGGGTACGGTGAGGGTACTGCGTACGGTATTGGTTAGGGTTAGGGTACGGCTTAGGATACGTGTTAGGGTACGGGTTAGGGTACGGCGTAGAGTGTGGGTTAGGGTTAGGGTTAGTGTTAGGGTTAGGGTTACGGTACGTCTTAGGGTACGTGTTAGGGTACGGGTGAGGGTACGGCGTAGGTTATGGGTTAGGGTTAGGGTTAGGGTTAGGGTTAGGGTACGGCTTAGGATACGGGTTAGGGTACGGGTGAGGGTACGGCGTAGGTTATGGGTTAGGGTTAGGGTTAGTGTTAGGGTTATGTTACGGCTTAGGTTATGGGATAGGGTACAGGTGAGGGTATGGCATAGGGTAGGGGTTAGGGTTAGGGTTAGGGTTAGGGTTAGGGTTAGGTTACGGCTTAGGGTACGGGTGAGGGTATGGGTGAGGATACTGTGTAGGGTATTGGTTAGGGTTAGGGTACGGCTTAGGATACGGGTTAGGGTACGTGTTAGGGTATGGCGTACGGTATGGGTTAGGGTTAGGGTTAGGGTTAGGGTTAGGGTTAGGGTTAGGGTACGGCTTAGGGTACGGGTTAGGGTACGGGTGAGGTTACAGCGTAGGGTATAGTTTAGGGTTAGGGTTAGGGTTAGGGTACGGCTTAGGATACGGGTTAGGGTACGGGTGAGGGTACGGCGTAGCGTATGGTTTAGGGTTAGGGTTAGGGTTAGGGTACGGCTTAGGGTACGGGTTAGGGTACGGGTGAGGGTATGGTGTAGTGTATAGGTTACGGTTAGGGTTAGGGTTAGGGTATGGCTTAGGGTACGGGAGAGGGTACGGGTGAGGGTACTGTGTAGGGTATTGGTTATGGTTAGGGTACGGCTTAGAATATGGGTTAGGGTACGGGTTAGGGTACGGCGTAGGGTATGGGTTAGGGTTAGGGTTAGGGTTAGGGTTAGGGTTAGGGTACGGCTTAGGGTACGGGTTAGGGTACGGGTGAGGGTACGGCGTAGTGTATAGGTTAGGGTTAGGGTTAGGGTTAGGGTACGGCTTAGGGTACCGGTTAGGGTACGGGTGAGGGTATGGCGTAGTGTATAGGTTAGGGTTAGGGTTAGGGTTAGGGTACGGCTTAGGGTATGGGATAGGGTACGGGTGAGGGTACGGCGTAGGGTAGGGGTTAGGTTTAGGGTTAGGGTTAGTGTTAGGGTTAGGGTACGGCTTAGGGTATGGGATAGGTTACGGGTGAGGGTACGGCGTAGGGTAGGGGTTAGGGTTAGGTTTAGGGTTAGTGTTAGGTTTAGGGTACCGCTTAGGGTATGGGATAGGGTACGTCGTAGGGTAGCGGTTAGGGTTAGGGTTAGGGTTAGGGTTAGGTTACGGCTTAGGGTACGGGAGAGGGTACGGATGAGGGTACTGTGTAGGGTATTGGTTATGGTTAGGGTACGGCTTAGAATACGGGTTAGGGTACGGGTTAGGGTACGGCGTAGGGTATGGGTTAGGGTTAGGGTTAGGGTTAGGGTTAGGGTTAGGGTATGGCTTAGGGCACGGTTAGGGTACGGGTGAGGGTACGGCGTAGTGTATAGGTTAGGGTTAGGGTTAGGGTTAGGGTACGGCTTAGGATACGGGTTAGGGTACGGGTGAGGGTACGGCGTAGGGTAGGGGTTAGGTTTAGGGTTAGGGTTAGTGTTAGGGTTAGGGTACGGCTTAGGGTATGGGATAGGTTACGGGTGAGGGTACGGCGTAGGGTAGGGGTTAGGGTTAGGTTTAGGTTTAGTGTTAGGTTTAGGGTACCGCTTAGGGTATGGGATAGGGTACGGCGTAGGGTTGCGGTTAGGGTTAGGGTTAGGGTTAGGGTTAGGGTACGGCTTAGGATACGGGTTAGCGTACGGGTGAGGGTACGGCATAGGTTATGGGTTAGGGTTAGGGTTAGGGTTAGGGTTAGTTTTAGGGTTAGGGATTGGTTTAGGGTACGGGTTAGGATTAGCATACTTGTTCGGGTTAGGGTTTTGGTTAGGGTTAGGGTACGCGTTAGGGTTAGGGTATGGGTTAGGTTTAGGGTGCACGTTAGGATTAGGGTATTTATTAAACCTATCCCACTCTCTAGATACCACTTAGCACGTAAAGGAATATTATTTGGGGTTCAGCCATGGAGAAGATTTTAGTCACTAGGATAAGATAAAGAATAAACACATTATAAAAAAATCACATAAGGTTTTCTTTTTAACCTGTTCCTTAAAACACTAGTGTTTAGGAAATCAAATGGAGGCAAAAGCAGTAAAGGGTAGTTTACGGTTAGGGTTAGGGTTAGGGTTAGGGTAGGGCTTAGGATACGGGTGAGGTTACTGGTGAGGGTACTGCGTAGGGTATTGGTTAGGGTTAGGGTACGGCTTAGGATACGGGTTAGGATATGGGTTAGGTTACGGCGTTGGGTATGGGTGAGGGTTAGGGTTAGGGTTAGGGTAAGGCTTTGGGAAGGGGTTAGGGTACGGGTGAGGGTACGGCGTAGGGTAGAGGTTAGGGTTAGGTTTAGGGTTAGGGTACGGCTTAGGATACGGGTTAGGGTACGGGTGAGGGTACGGCGTTGCGTATGGGTTAGGGTTAGGGTTAGGGTACGTCTTAGGCTACGGGTTAGGGTACGGGTGAGGGTACGGCGTAGGGTAAAGGTTAGGGTTAGGGTTAGGGTTAGTTTTAGGGTTAGGGTTTGGTTTAGGGTACGGGTTAGGATTAGCGTACGTGTTAGGGTTAGGTTTTGGGTTAGGGTTAGGGTACGCGTTAGGGTTAGGGTATGGGTTAGGGTTAGGGTACACGTTAGGATTAGGGTATTTATTAAACCTATCCCACTCTCTAGATACCACTTAGCACATAAAGGAATATTATTAGGGATCCAGCCATGGAGAAGATTTTAGTCACTAGGATAAGATAAAGAATAAACACATTATAAAAAAATCACATTAGGATTTTCTTTTTAACCTGTTCCTTAAAACACTAGTGCTTAGGAAATCTAATAGAGGCAAAAGCAATCAAGGGTAGTTTAGGGTTAGGGTTAGGGTTAGGGTTAGTGTTAGGGTTAGGGTACGGCTTAGGGTATGGGATAGGGTACGGGTGAGGGTACGGCGTAGGGTAGGGGTTAGGGTTAGGGTTAGGGTTATGGTTAGGGTATGGCTTAGGGTACGGGTGAGGGTACGGGTGAGGGTACTGCGTACGGTATTGGTTAGGGTTAGGGTACGGCTTAGGATACGTGTTAGGGTACGGGTTAGGGTACGGCGTAGAGTGTGGGTTAGGGTTAGGGTTAGTGTTAGGGTTAGGGTTACGGTACGTCTTAGGGTACGTGTTAGGGTACGGGTGAGGGTACGACGTAGGTTATGGGTTAGGGTTAGGGTTAGGGTTAGGGTAGGGTACGGCTTAGGATACGGGTTAGGGTACGGGTGAGGGTACGGCGTAGGTTATGGGTTAGGGTTAGGGTTAGTGTTAGGGTTATGGTACGGCTTAGGTTATGGGATAGGGTACAGGTGAGGGTATGGCATAGGGTAGGGGTTAGGGTTAGGTTTAGGGTTAGGGTTAGGGTACGCCTTAGGGTACGGGTGAGTGTATGGGTGAGGATACTGCGTAGGGTATTGGTTAGGGTTAGGGTACGGCTTAGGGTACGTGTTAGGTTACGGGTGAGGGTACGGCATAGGGTATGGTTTAGGGTTAGCGTTAGGGTTAGGGTTAGTGTTAGTGTTAGGGTTAGGGTACGGCTTAGCGTATGGGATAGGGTACGGTTGAGGGTACGGCATAGGGTAGGGTTTAGGGTTAGAGTTAGGGTTAGGGTTGGGGTTAGGGTACGGCTTAGGGTACGGGTGAGGGTACGGGTGAGGGTACTGCGTAGGGTATTGGTTAGGGTTAGGATACGGCTTAGGATACGGGTTAGGGTAAGGGTTAGGGTATGGCGTAGGGTATGGGTTAGGGTTAGGGTTAGGGTTAGGGTTAGGGTTAGGGTTAGGGTACGGCTTAGGATACGGGTTAGGGTACGGGTTAGGGTATGGCGTAGGGTATGGGTTAGGGTTAGGGTTAGGGTTAGGGTTAGGGTTAGGGTTAGGGTACGGCTTAGGTTATGGGATAGGGTACAGGTGAGGGTATGGCATAGGGTATGGTTTAGGGTTAGGGTTAGGGTTAGGGTTAGGGTACGGCTTAGGGTACGGGTGAGGGTATGGGTGAGGATACTGCGTAGGGTATTGGTTAGGGTTACGGTACGTCTTAGGATACGGGTTAGGGTACGGGTGAGGGTACGGCGTAGGTTATGGGTTAGGGTTAGGGTTAGTGTTAGGGTTATGGTACGGCTTAGGTTATGGGATAGGGTACAGGTGAGGGTATGGCATAGGGTAGGGTTTAGGGTTAGGGTTAGGGTTAGGGTTAGGGTTAGGTACGGCTTAGGGTACGGGTGAGGGTATGGGTGAGGATACTGCATAGGGTATTGGTTAGGGTTAGGGTACGGCTTAGAATACGGGTTAGGGTACGTGTTAGGGTATGGCGTACGGTATGGGTTAGGGTTAGGGTTAGGGTTAGGGTTAGGGTTAGGGTTAGGGTACGGCGTAGGGTACGGGTTAGGGTACGGGTGAGGTTACGGCGTAGGGTATAGTTTAGGGTTAGCGTTAGGGTTAGGGTACGGCTTAGGATACGGGTTAGGGTACGGGTGAGGGTACGGCGTAGCGTATGGTTTAGGGTTAGGGTTAGGGTTAGGGTACGGCTTAGGGTACGGGTTAGGGTACGGGTGAGGGTATGGTGTAGGTTATGGGTTAGGGTTAGGGTTAGGGTTAGGGTTAGTTTTAGGGTTAGGGATTGGTTTAGGGTACGGGTTAGGATTAGGGTTAGGGTTAGGGTAGGGTACGGCTTAGGATACGGGTTAGGGTACGGGTGAGGGTACGGTGTTGCGTATGGGTTAGGGTTAGGGTTAGGGTACGTCTTAGGCTACGGGTTAGGGTACGGGTGAGGGTACGGCGTAGGGTAAGGGTTAGGGTTAGGGTTAGGGTTAGTTTTAGGGTTAGGGTTTGGTTTAGGGTACGGGTTAGGATTAGCGTACGTGTTAGGGTTAGGTTTTGGGTTAGGGTTAGGGTACGCGTTAGGGTTAGGGTATGGGTTAGGGTTAGGGTACACGTTAGGATTAGGGTATTTATTAAACCTATCCCAATCTCTAGATACCACTTAGCACATAAAGGAATATTATTAGGGATCCAGCCATGGAGAAGATTTTAGTCACTAGGATAAGATAAAGAATAAACACATTATAAAAAAATCACATTAGGATTTTCTTTTTAACCTGTTCCTTAAAACACTAGTGCTTAGGAAATCTAATAGAGGCAAAAGCAATCAATGGTAGTTTAGGGTTAGGATTAGGGTTAGGGTTAGTGTTAGGGTTAGGGTACGGCTTAGGGTATGGGATAGGGTACGGGTGAGGGTACGGCGTAGGGTAGGGGTTAGGGTTAGGGTTAGGGTTATGGTTAGGGTATGGCTTAGGGTACGGGTGAGGGTACGGGTGAGGGTACTGCGTACGGTATTGGTTAGGGTTAGGGTACGGCTTAGGATACGTGTTAGGGTACGGGTTAGGGTACGGCGTAGAGTGTGGGTTAGGGTTAGGGTTAGTGTTAGGGTTAGGGTTACGGTACGTCTTAGGGTACGTGTTAGGGTACGGGTGAGGGTACGGCGTAGGTTATGGGTTAGGGTTAGGGTTAGGGTTAGGGTAGGGTACGGCTTAGGATACGGGTTAGGGTACGGGTGAGGGTACGGCGTAGGTTATGGGTTAGGGTTAGGGTTAGGGTTAGGGTAGGGTACGGCTTAGGATACGGGTTAGGGTACGGGTGAGGGTACGGCGTAGGTTATGGGTTAGGGTTAGGGTTAGTGTTAGGGTTATGGTACGGCTTAGGTTATGGGATAGGGTACAGGTGAGGGTATGGCATAGGGTAGGGGTTAGGGTTAGGTTTAGGGTTAGGGTTAGGGTTAGGGTACGCCTTAGGGTACGGGTGAGTGTATGGGTGAGGATACTGCGTAGGGTATTGGTTAGGGTTAGGGTACGGCTTAGGGTACGTGTTAGGTTACGGGTGAGGGTACGGCATAGGGTATGGTTTAGGGTTAGCGTTAGGGTTAGGGTTAGTGTTAGTGTTAGGGTTAGGGTACGGCTTAGCGTATGGGATAGGGTACGGTTGAGGGTACGACATAGGGTAGGGTTTAGGGTTAGAGTTAGGGTTAGGGTTGGGGTTAGGGTACGGCTTAGGGTACGGGTGAGGGTACGGGTGAGGGTACTGCGTAGGGTATTGGTTAGGGTTAGGATACGGCTTAGGATACGGGTTAGGGTACGGGTTAGGGTATGGCGTAGGGTATGGGTTCGGGTTAGGGTTAGGGTTAGGGTTAGGGTTAGGGTTAGGGTTAGGGTTAGGGTAAGGGTTAGGGTACGGCTTAGGTTATGGGATAGGGTACAGGTGAGGGTATGGCATAGGGTATGGGTTAGGGTTAGGGTTAGGGTTAGGGTTAGGGTACGGCTTAGGGTACGGGTGAGGGTATGGGTGAGGATACTGCGTAGGGTATTGGTTAGGGTTACGGTACGTCTTAGGATACGGTTTAGGGTACGGGTGAGGGTACGGCGTAGGTTATGGGTTAGGGTTAGTGTTAGTGTTAGGGTTATGGTACGGCTTAGGTTATGGGATAGGGTACAGGTGAGGGTATGGCATAGGGTAGGGTTTAGGGTTATGGTTAGGGTTAGGGTTAGGGTTAGGTACGGCTTAGGGTACGGGTGAGGGTATGGGTGAGGATACTGCATAGGGTATTGGTTAGGGTTAGGGTACGGCTTAGAATACGGGTTAGGGTACGTGTTAGGGTATGGGTTAGGGTTAGGGTTAGGGTTAGGGTTAGGGTACGGCGTAGGGTACGGGTTAGGGTACGGGTGAGGTTACGGCGTAGGGTATAGTTTAGGGTTAGCGTTAGGGTTAGGGTACGGTTTAGGATACGGGTTAGGGTACGGGTGAGGGTACGGCGTAGCGTATGGTTTAGGGTTAGGGTTAGGGTTAGGGTACGGCTTAGGGTACGGGTTAGGGTACGGGTGAGGGTACGGTGTAGGTTATGGGTTAGGGTTAGGGTTAGGGTTAGGGTTAGTTTTAGGGTTAGGGATTGGTTTAGGGTACGGGTTAGGATTAGCATACGTGTTCGGGTTAGGGTTTTGGTTAGGGTTAGGGTACGCGTTAGGGTTAGGGTATGGGTTAGGTTTAGGGTACACTTTAGGATTAGGGTATTTATTAAACCTATCCCACTCTCTAGATACCACTTAGCACGTAAAGGAATATTATTTGGGGTTCAGCCATGGAGAAGATTTTAGTCACTAGGATAAGATAAAGAATAAACACATTATAAAAAAATCACATTAGGATTTTCTTTTTAACCTGTTCCTTAAAACACTAGTGCTTAGGAAATCTAATAGAGCAAAAGCAATCAAGGGTAGTTTAGGGTTAGGGTTAGGGTTAGGGTTAGTGTTAGGGTTAGGGTACGGCTTAGGGTATGGGATAGGGTACGGGTGAGGGTACGGCGTAGGGTAGGGGTTAGGGTTAGGGTTAGGGTTATGGTTAGGGTATGGCTTAGGGTACGGATGAGGGTACGGGTGAGGGTACTGCGTACGGTATTCGTTAGGGTTAGGGTACGGCTTAGGATACGTGTTAGGGTACGGGTTAGGGTACGGCGTAGAGTGTGGGTTAGGGTTAGGGTTAGTGTTAGGGTTAGGGTTACGGTACGTCTTAGGGTACGTGTTAGGGTACGGGTGAGGGTACGGCCTAGGTTATGGCTTAGGGTTAGGGTTAGGTTTAGGGTAGGGTACGGCTTAGGATACGGGTTAGGGTACGGGTGAGTGTACGGCGTAGGTTATGGGTTAGGGTTAGGGTTAGTGTTAGGGTTATGGTACGGCTTAGGTTATGGGATAGGGTACAGGTGAGGGTATGGCATAGGGTAGGGGTTAGGGTTAGGTTTAGGGTTAGGGTTAGGGTTAGGGTACGCCTTAGGGTACGGGTGAGTGTATGGGTGAGGATACTGCGTAGGGTATTGGTTAGGGTTAGGGTACGGCTTAGGGTACGTGTTAGGTTACGGGTGAGGGTACGGCATAGGGTATGGTTTAGGGTTAGCGTTAGGGTTAGGGTTAGTGTTAGTGTTAGGGTTAGGGTACGGCTTAGCGTATGGGATAGGGTACGGTTGAGGGTACGGCGTAGGGTAGGGTTTAGGGTTAGAGTTAGGGTTAGGGTTGGGGTTAGGGTACGGCTTAGGGTACGGGTGAGTGTACGGGTGAGGGTACTGCGTAGGGTATTGGTTAGGGTTAGGATACGGCTTAGGATACGGGTTAGGGTACGGGTTAGGGTATGGCGTAGGGTATGGGTTAGGGTTAGGGTTAGGGTTAGGGTTAGGGTTAGGGTTAGGGTACGGCTTAGGATACGGGTTAGGGTACGGGTGAAGGTAAGGCGTAGCGTATGGGTTAGGGTTAGGGTTAGGGTTAGGGTTAGGGTACGGCTTAGGTTATGGGATAGGGTACAGGTGAGGGTATGGCATAGGGTATGGGTTAGGGTTAGGGTTAGGGTTAGGGTTAGGGTACGGCTTAGGGTACGGGTGAGTGTATGGGTGAGGATACCGCGTAGTGTATAGTTTAGGGTTAGCGTTAGGGTTAGGGTACGGCTTAGGATACGGGTTAGGGTACGGGTGAGGGTACGGCGTAGGTTATGGGTTAGGGTTAGGGTTAGTGTTAGGGTTATGGTACGGCTTAGGTTATGGGATAGGGTACAGGTGAGGGTATGGCATAGGGTAGGGTTTAGGGTTAGGGTTAGGGTTAGGGTTAGGGTTAGGGTACGGCGTAGGGTACGGGTTAGGGTACGGGTGAGGTTACGGCGTAGTGTATAGTTTAGGGTTAGCGTTAGGGTTAGGGTACGGCTTAGGATACGGGTTAGGGTACGGGTGAGGGTACGGCGTAGCGTATGGTTTAGGGTTAGGGTTAGGGTTAGGGTACGGCTTAGGGTACGTGTTAGGGTACGGGTGAGGGTACGGTGTAGGTTATGGGTTAGGGGTAGGGTTAGGGTTAGGGTTAGTTTTAGGGTTAGGGATTGGTTTAGGGTACGGGTTAGGATTAGCATACGTGTTCGGGTTAGGGTTTTGGTTAGGGTTAGGGTACGCGTTAGGGTTAGGGTATGGGTTAGGTTTAGGGTACACTTTAGGATTAGGGTATTTATTAAACCTATCCCACTCTCTAGATACCACTTAGCACGTAAAGGAATATTATTTGGGGTTCAGCCATGGAGAAGATTTTAGTCACTAGGATAAGATAAAGAATGAACACATTATAAAAAAATCACATAAGGTTTTCTTTTTAACCTGTTCCTTAAAACACTAGTGTTTAGGAAATCTAATGGAGGCAAAAGCAGTAAAGGGTAGTTTAGGGTTAGGGTTAGGGTTAGGGTTAGGGTAGGGCTTAGGATACGGGTGAGGGTACTGGTGAGGGTACTGCGTAGGTTATTGGTTAGGGTTAGGGTACGGCTTAGGATACGGGTTAGGATATGGGTTAGGTTACGGCGTTGGGTATGGGTGAGGGTTAGGGTTAGGGTTAGGGTAAGGCTTTGGGTACGGGTTAGGGTACGGGTGAGGGTACGGCGTAGGGTAGAGGTTAGGGTTAGGTTTAGGATTAGGGTACGGCTTAGGATACGGGTTAGGGTATGGGTGAGGGTACGGCGTAGCGTATGGGTTAGGGTTGGGGTTAGGGTTAGTTTTAGGGTTAGGGATTGGTTTAGGGTACGGGTTAGGATTAGCGTACGTGTTAGGGTTAGGGTTAGGGTTAGGGTTAGGTTACGCATTAGGGTTAGGGTATGGGTTAGGGTTAGGGTACACGTTAGGATTAGGGTATTTATTAAACCTATCCCACTCTCTAGATACCACTTAGCACGTAAAGGAATATTATTTGGGGTCCAGCCATGGAGAAGCTTTTAGTCACTAGGATAAGATAAAGAATAAACACATTATAAAAAAATCACATTAGGATTTTCTTTTTAACCTGTTCCTTAAAACACTATTGCTAAGGAAATCTAATGGAGGCAAAAGCAGTCAAGGGTAGTTTAGGGTTAGGGTTAGGGTTAGGGTTAGTGTTAGGGTTAGGGTACGGCTTAGGGTATGGGATAGGGTATGGGTGAGGGTACGGCATAGGGTAGGGTTTAGGGTTAGGGTTAGTGTTAGGGTTAGGGTTAGGGTATGGCTTAGGGTACGGGTGAGGGTACTGTGTAGGTCATTGGTTAGGGTTAGGTTAAGGCTTAGTATACAGGTTATTGTATGGGTTAGGGTACGGCGCAGGGTATGGGTAAGGGTTAGGGTTAGGGTTAGGGTTAGAGTTAGGGTACGGCTTAGGGTACGGGTTAGGGAACGGGTGAGGGTACGGCGTAGTGTATAGGTTAGGGGTAGGGTTAAGGTACGGCTTAGGGTACGGATTAGGTTATGGGTGAGGGTACGGCGTAGGGTATGGGTTAGGGTTAGGGTTAGGGTTAGTGTTAGTGTTAGGGTTAGGGTACGGCTTAGCGTATCGGATAGGGTACGGGTGAGGGTACGGCGTAGGGTAGGGGTTAGGGTTACGGTTAGGGTTAGGGTTAGGGTATGGCTTAGGGTACGGGTGAGGGTACGGTGAGGGTACTGCGTACGGTATTGGTTAGGGTTAGGGTACGGCTTAGGATACGTGTTAGGGTACGGGTTAGGGTACGGCGTAGAGTGTGGGTTAGGGTTAGGGTTAGTGTTAGGGTTAGGGTTACGGTACGTCTTAGGGTACGTGTTAGGGTACGGGTGAGGGTACGGCGTAGGTTATGGGTTAGGGTTAGGGTTAGGGTTAGGGTTAGGGTACGGCTTAGGATACGGGTTAGGGTACGGGTGAGGGTACGGCGTAGGTTATGGGTTAGGGTTAGGGTTAGTGTTAGGGTTATGTTACGGCTTAGGTTATGGGATAGGGTACAGGTGAGGGTATGGCATAGGGTAGGGGTTAGGGTTAGGGTTAGGGTTAGGGTTAGGGTTAGGTTACGGCTTAGGGTACGGGTGAGGGTATGGGTGAGGATACTGTGTAGGGTATTGGTTAGGGTTAGGGTACGGCTTAGGATACGGGTTAGGGTACGTGTTAGGGTATGGCGTACGGTATGGGTTAGGGTTAGGGTTAGGGTTAGGGTTAGGGTTAGGGTTACGGTACGGCTTAGGGTACGGGTTAGGGTACGGGTGAGGTTACAGCGTAGGGTATAGTTTAGGGTTAGGGTTAGGGTTAGGGTACGGCTTAGGATACGGGTTAGGGTACGGGTGAGGGTACGGCGTAGCGTATGGTTTAGGGTTAGGGTTAGGGTTATGGTACGGCTTAGGGTACGGGTTAGGGTACGGGTGAGGGTATGGTGTAGTGTATAGGTTAGGGTTAGGGTTAGGGTTAGGGTATGGCTTAGGGTACGGGAGAGGGTACGGGTGAGGGTACTGTGTAGGGTATTGGTTATGGTTAGGGTACGGCTTAGAATATGGGTTAGGGTACGGGTTAGGGTACGGCGTAGGGTATGGGTTAGGGTTAGGGTTAGGGTTAGGGTTAGGGTTAGGGTACGGCTTAGGGTACGGGTTAGGGTACGGGTGAGGGTACGGCGTAGTGTATAGGTTAGGGTTAGGGTTAGGGTTAGGGTACGGCTTAGGGTACCGGTTAGGGTACGGGTGAGGGTATGGCGTAGTGTATAGGTTAGGGTTAGGGTTAGGGTTAGGGTACGGCTTAGGGTATGGGATAGGGTACGGGTGAGGGTACGGCATAGGGTAGGGGTTAGGTTTAGGGTTAGGGTTAGTGTTAGGGTTAGGGTACGGCTTAGGGTATGGGATAGGTTACGGGTGAGGGTACGGCGTAGGGTAGGGGTTAGGGTTAGGTTTAGGGTTAGTGTTAGGTTTAGGGTACCGCTTAGGGTATGGGATAGGGTACGTCGTAGGGTAGCGGTTAGGGTTAGGGTTAGGGTTAGGGTTAGGTTACGGCTTAGGGTACGGGAGAGGGTACGGGTGAGGGTACTGTGTAGGGTATTGGTTATGGTTAGGGTACGGCTTAGAATACGGGTTAGGGTACGGGTTAGGGTACGGCGTAGGGTATGGGTTAGGGTTAGGGTTAGGGTTAGGGTTAGGGTTAGGGTATGGCTTAGGGCACGGTTAGGGTACGGGTGAGGGTACGGCGTAGTGTATAGGTTAGGGTTAGGGTTAGGGTTAGGGTACGGCTTAGGATACGGGTTAGGGTACGGGTGAGGGTACGGCGTAGGGTAGGGGTTAGGTTTAGGGTTAGGGTTAGTGTTAGGGTTAGGGTACGGCTTAGGGTATGGGATAGGTTACGGGTGAGGGTACGGCGTAGGGTAGGGGTTAGGGTTAGGTTTAGGTTTAGTGTTAGGTTTAGGGTACCGCTTAGGGTATGGGATAGGGTACGGCGTAGGGTTGCGGTTAGGGTTAGGGTTAGGGTTAGGGTTAGGGTACGGCTTAGGATACGGGTTAGCGTACGGGTGAGGGTACGGCGTAGGTTATGGGTTAGGGTTAGGGTTAGGGTTAGGGTTAGTTTTAGGGTTAGGGATTGGTTTAGGGTACGGGTTAGGATTAGCATACTTGTTCGGGTTCGGGTTTTGGTTAGGGTTAGGGTACGCGTTAGGGTTAGGGTATGGGTTAGGTTTAGGGTACACGTTAGGATTAGGGTATTTATTAAACCTATCCCACTCTCTAGATACCACTTAGCACGTAAAGGAATATTATTTGGGGTTCAGCCATGGAGAAGATTTTAGTCACTAGGATAAGATAAAGAATAAACACATTATAAAAAAATCACATAAGGTTTTCTTTTTAACCTGTTCCTTAAAACACTAGTGTTTAGGAAATCTAATGGAGGCAAAAGCAGTAAAGGGTAGTTTAGGGTTAGGGTTAGGGTTAGGGTTAGGGTAGGGCTTAGGATACGGTTGAGGTTACTGGTGAGGGTACTGCGTAGGGTATTGGTTAGGGTTAGGGTACGGCTTAGGATACGGGTTAGGATATGGGTTAGGTTACGGCGTTGGGTATGGGTGAGGGTTAGGGTTAGGGTTAGGGTAAGGCTTTGGGAAGGGGTTAGGGTACGGGTGAGGGTATGGCGTAGGGTAGAGGTTAGGGTTAGGTTTAGGGTTAGGGTACGGCTTAGGATACGGGTTAGGGTACGGGTGAGGGTACGGCGTTGTGTATGGGTTAGGGTTAGGGTTAGGGTACGTCTTAGGCTACGGGTTAGGGTACGGGTGAGGGTACGGCGTAGGGTAAGGGTTAGGGTTAGGGTTAGGGTTAGTTTTAGGGTTAGGGTTTGGTTTAGGGTACGGGTTAGGATTAGCGTACGTGTTAGGGTTAGGTTTTGGGTTAGGGTTAGGGTACGCGTTAGGGTTAGGGTATGGGTTAGGGTTAGGGTACACGTTAGGATTAGGGTATTTATTAAACCTATCCCACTCTCTAGATACCACTTAGCACATAAAGGAATATTATTAGGGATCCAGCCATGGAGAAGATTTTAGTCACTAGGATAAGATAAAGAATAAACACATTATAAAAAAATCACATTAGGATTTTCTTTTTAACCTGTTCCTTAAAACACTAGTGCTTAGGAAATCTAATAGAGGCAAAAGCAATCAAGGGTAGTTTAGGGTTAGGGTTAGGGTTAGGTTTAGTGTTAGGGTTAGGGTACGGCTTAGGGTATGGGATAGGGTACGGGTGAGGGTACGGCGTAGGGTAGGGGTTAGGGTTAGGGTTAGGGTTATGGTTAGGGTATGGCTTAGGGTACGGGTGAGGGTACGGGTGAGGGTACTGCGTACGGTATTGGTTAGGGTTAGGGTACGGCTTAGGATACGTGTTAGGGTACGGGTTAGGGTACGGCGTAGAGTGTGGGTTAGGGTTAGGGTTAGTGTTAGGGTTAGGGTTACGGTACGTCTTAGGGTACGTGTTAGGGTACGGGTGAGGGTACGACGTAGGTTATGGGTTAGGGTTAGGGTTAGGGTTAGGGTAGGGTACGGCTTAGGATACGGGTTAGGGTACGGGTGAGG